>NC_134828.1:120936337-121072973 GCF_004210375.1 Tachypleus tridentatus | reverse complement strand
ATGATACAAATGAAGCAATGTTCAGTAAATTACTTTAAGTTGCTAATGATATCAAGGTCTTTTGACTAGTTGTAAAGAGGATACTGTTGTTTTGTAAAAGGATTAAATCACATAGTGAGTTAGGCAAATAAATTGCAGATGGGCTTTTAAGTATAATAAATGCAAGATATTGCATATAGGTTATCATAATTTGAGTTATAAGCATAATTCGGATGGATATAACCTCAACAGTGGCATGACAGAAAGAGATTTTGATGCAATGATTGGTCATTATGTTTGTTATTTGGATTTCGCACAACGCTACAAGAGAACTATCTGTGCTAGCCGTCCCTAATTTAGCAGTGTAAGACTAGAGGGAAGGCAGCTAGTCATCACCACCCACCGACAACTCTTGAGCTACTCTCTTTACTAACGAATAATGGGATTGACCGTCACATTGTAACGCCAACACGGCTGAAAAGGCGAGCATGTTTGGCGCGACGGGGATGAGAACCCGCGCCCCTCAGAAGACGAGTCGCACGCCTTAACACGCTTGACCATGCCGGGCCAAGTTTCCTATGTCATCCAAGAAATGTGTTATTGTTAGTGGTAGGGAAATAAGATTTTAGATTGTATTTTCTGAAATGTTGAATACAAGTAAAAAAAGGTTATAATTTTATTGTGTAGATCACTGATTAGGCTACATTTGGAGTACTGTGTTTATTTAGTCTTGGGCCCCTTAACTTAGAAAATATATTGAATTGTTGAAAAGGGTTCAGAAGAGGGCTACCAAAGTCATACCTGGAATGGAGGGTGGTCGTCTTAGAAGAGATTAAAATCCTAAAATTATTTTCTGTTAAAAAGAAGAGTTAGAGAAGATCTGATTGAAGTGTTTAAGATTTTAAAATGAATGTTGATGCGTCAATATTTTTGATACTTAATAACGAAGATTATAGAATTAGGAACACAAATATAGATTAAGGAAAGATTGAAGTCGTATTCAGCTAAAACAATTTAATTTTGATGACGAGAAACCCACTTGAAATACAAATGTATCTCATAACGGCTGGTATGGGTATTAACACAACGGCTGGTATGGGTATTAACACTTTTATTTATAAGGAAAAACAAAGTTTCGTCCTTTCTAGGTCATCTTCTTAACCCAAAATTTGATGTACTGAATGAAGGCAGTAAATTTGAGTGAATTTAAAATAAAGCTTGATAGATATATGAATGATAATAGCTGGCTTTAAGTTTTAACTAATCAACTTATTTAATGGTTTTAGTTTGGTTTAAATGATGAGACAGTCGAAATGGAGTAACAGGTCCTTTGTTGTCCTTAAATGTTATGATATGTTATACATGCATCCTTATTAACAAACCATTTGTGATAAATGCATTACAGCAAATTCTAAAATGTTCTATGAGGAAAGAACAACAACAATCTGATTTCAGGATGTCGTTACAAATGTAATTAATAAAAGTAGTCACATAGTTTGTTTCTTGTTTTAATTTTTAATGTGTTCTACTGACCACTGTGAAGTAGAAAGTGCAGTGGACTGAATGTTGGCCGGAGTTTCACGATGGTTTCATCTTTTACCCTTTGATACCGATTACCTTCGAAAAGTTTTCAACATGGTTGATATCTTGGATATTATTTGACCAACATAGTGTCTTGATCCTCTAACTTTTCTCTTAAACAACGAAGTAAAACCTAAGATTTCTTTTCACTACACATAGAATGAAATTTTCTCTTTATTTTACCTCTACTGCGTAGAGTTCATGGATATTATCAACCTCATTAGTCTTGGGGCATGGAGCAGACTCATGTTGAATTGTTTGGGGCATGGAGCAGATTCCTGCTGGATTGTTTGGGGCATAGAGCAGACTCATGTTGAATTGTTTGGGGCATGGAGCAGATTCGTGTTGAATTTTTTGGGGCATGGAGCAGACTCGTGCTGGAATGCTCGGGGCATGGAGCATATTCATGCTGGAATGCTTGAGGCATGGAGTATACTCGTGCTGGACTGCTTGGGGCATGGAGCAGACTCGTTCTGGAATGCTCGGAGCGTGGAGCAGACACGTGCTGGAATGCTTGGGGCATGGAGCAGATTCGTGCTGAATTGCTTGGGGCATGGAGCAGACTCGTTTTGGAATGCTCGGGGCATGGAGCAGACGTGCTGGAATGCTCGGGGTATGGAGCAGACTCGTGCTGGAATGTTCGGGGCATGGAGCAGATTCATGCTGAATAGCTTGGGGCATGGAGCAGACTCGTGCTGGAATGCTTGGGGCATGGAGCAGATTCGTGCTGAATTGCTTGGGGCATGGAGCAGACTCATGCTGAATTGTTTGGGGCATGGAGCAGACTCGTGGTGGAATGTGCATTGGTCAATTCTACCGAAATAATCCTGAACTATTGGCACTAACTGGGGCTTAAGTATCTCCATGTAATTGTTTATATCGACAGTGCCTTTCATAACATGCAATCTTCTCACATCCTCATCAAAGATGTGTCCTCAAATAGCCTGGCCCTGTGGATGTTGCATCAAAATCTTCTCCACATCAAATATTTCCTATTAGACCCGTAGAAGTTGAAGTTTGATTCTTCTGACTCGCTAGATTTAGTGTTACTAGCAATCTGATTTCTTGAACATGTTCTTTGCTCAAAGAAATAACGCGTGATTAACGTGGAATTAACTTGTAACTCTTGGCCATGGTGGTATCACAAACACATTTCTATATCTTAGTAAGAACTTTTATTTGCTGCAAAAACCTAGGATGTAATACTCATACAACCTATAAGGTTAGTGATGTAATAATTTGACAGTATTGTAACAAGCGTGAAACGCATTTGCACCTATATGCAATAGGGCCTCAAAACAGACGATGATTCCAAAGAAAAGCGTGAAGAAACTTTTTCACCACAGTAATTTAGAGCGATATTCAACTTAGTCGTTACTACATCTAACCTAATCATTACTACATCTAACCTAATTTTATTCATAACAAAGTTTTCCTAAAGGTCAGTGTTTTTCATCTAGTGAATCTTTCGAAACTTTGTATGTATGTTATCAAGGTATTATATTTAGTAACTATAACTTGTGTTTATCCTTTCAGAGTATATAATTTATTATAGATCTCATAATAATGTTTAAAACTGTATTCTCTTCAAAGTACCAAATATGCATACACTTGAAATAATAATTTTCTAAAAATATATGTTTTCTATACGTCATTGCTAATTTACATACTGAAACTGGATTTACTCCACCATTTAAAATTATTGACAGTCTTGTAAGTTGTTATTAGGCATGTTTATACATTTTACTTGGAAATTATTTGTAAAATCAGAATAATTTTTTTTATAAAGACTTTGATTTGTCATAGGACTATGAATTCAATTCATTGAATCTTATGCTTATTCACTGACATCGACGGCCAAATGAGTTAAGGCACTCGAATCGTAATCTAAAGGTCGCGAGTTCAAATCACAGTCGCACCAAACATGTTCGCCCTTTCATCCAAGAGAGCGTTATAACGTGACGGTCAATCCCACTGTTCGTTGGTAAAAGAGAAGCCCAAAAGTTGGCGGTGGGTGGTGATGACTAGCTGCCTTTCCTTTAGTCTTACACTACTAAATTAGGGACGGCTAGCGCGACAGCTCTCGAATAGCTTTGCGTGAAATTAAAAAAAAAACAAAACAAATTTATCAAGGATAACGTGGTAAGTTGTAAAAGAAAAAAATATATTTTGGTCAATATTAGCTCATAAGATTTTGGTCAAGTTCAATATTAGCTCACAAATAGTATTAATCTTATTTTCCGTTTTTCCATGAAAAGAACAATTAGATTGCAAGAAGAGAACTAAGCAGAGGCCTCGTTCATAAACTTATTATGAAGAACATCAGCAGTTTCTGTTTAGTTTGTTTTGCCCAGTTATTGCCTGTGAGGATATATTTTGCTATCGTAATGTTGTTGCTATGTGGCTGAATCTTCAGTAACTTTTCCATTTCTTATTGTAATAGGTCACAAGCTATTGCCTCGGGTTATCTTCAGTAGGGATTTTCACTTAGTAGCTTCCAACCCGTGGGCTAAAGACAGAATCGCGCAGAGTAAATGATGGACTCATAAAACCAAGAAAAAAGCGATTAGTTAGGTTGATTTTTAAACAAGAAAATATTGAATTACAACAACTGTAAAGTTACTTAGTAAATACCTCAGTGGTTTGGTGCATGTATTATTCATTAATAAGATTGGTTTTGGTTTTCTTCATTTTTAGAGCTAAATTCAAGATTAATGTTAATTAATAGCAAGATAGATTAATCAGTACACATTTTTACTGTGGTGTTGATTAACGCCGAGAGGAAGTGATGGTTTTAATTTTTTCAAACTAACTCTCATTACTTGTTGCCATAACATAAACTTCGTACAGTTTCTTAAATCTTAAAACTTGAAGCTCTTTGAGATATTATATATTCATCCACTAATTTTGTGAAAATTAATTTACGCAGTTTTTTGGACGTAAGTAACTAGAAATGTACCACGTCTGCCGTTAATGTAAAAATGATCTACGACTTCCATTTAAAGTTTAAATATAAATGACATTGAAATTCTGTAAACAAATCTCCAAGTGCAAAAGTTGATATAAATGATAAGAAAGTTGCATATATTTTGAAATATATAAAATTGTTTCACTTAATGTATTTTGTTATCAACAATGAGAACAAAAATTTTCTATGATATAATTACTACATTCCCATTGGTAAGTCTGAAGACTCATAACTCTAAAAATCTGGTTTCGATATGTGTAGAGAGAAGATAACTTATTATGTATAAAAATCATCTAATTTACATATCCAGTGAAACCGTGTTTGATTCATAATTTAGTTACAATGTATCTACTAAAATGATCTAACTACTGTAACACTATTTTTATAAAAGCAATAAACAGGACTGAATCCTTACTGGAACACTATTTTTATAAAAGATATAAACAGGACTGAATCCTTACTGGAACACTATTTTTATAAAAGATATAAACAGGACTGAATCCTTACTGGAACACTATTTTTATAAAAGATATAAACAGAACTGAATCTTTACTGGAACACTATTTTTATAAAAGATATAAACAGGACTGAATCCTTAATGGAACACTATTTTTATAAAAGATATAAACAGGACTGAATCCTTACTGGAATACTATTTTTATAAAAGATATAAACAGGACTGAATCCTTACTGGAATACTATTTTTATAAAATATATAAACAGGACTGAATCATTACTGGAACACTATTTTTATAAAAGATATAAACAGGACTGAATCCTCGACCACTCGCATACGACGTGTTTGTTATGCCATATGACCAGATACTCAAAGACGACTTTGAGCTATATGACAAAACCATCTATTAAATATATAAATTATTTTAATAATGCTGTTGTTGTAATATGTAGGTGGACATGAATGGAACAAACACCCACTAAACAGAATATAGAGTTGTGTTTAAATTTGACATAAGAATCTTGATGTAGATTGAAAAACAAAAGTCATTTCGGAAAGGTTCCGATAAGGTAAAAGCAATATGTGACCTCACCGGAAACCGTGAGAGCGAAGTGAAGCGACGTAGGCGTGAAGTTTGATAGAAGTGGTGTAGGTGTTCAGATCTGATGAGAGAAACGTTGTGCCATACCAGCTAAGACAGGGATATTTTGTTATGGCACAACGTTTCTCTCACCAGACCTGAAGACCTACACCACTTCTATCAAACTTGTGCCATACCAGCTAAGACAGGGATATTTTGGTATTGAGATAGTTCGAAACGTATAAAAATACGTTATGTAATATTGAAGTTTTAAAAGTATAGCACTAAGAAGTGTGAAAACAACCGTTGCGTGGATTTTTATTATTGTTTAAAATTCTTTTGTGCAAGTGTGTGTCTCAGTCACATTTGTATAATATCTAAAACATGTAATATTTCTCTGCGCATTATGTTAGATGTAGTACACGGTAAGTGAAAGATATAGTAAAATAACTATTAAAGCGGGTAAGCTAATGGTCCGTATAGGAAGTGTATTTCAGCTGTAGGCCTAACTGTCAATTTCTATGCACCTATTGGAATTTGAACTAAGGTATAATGGTATTGTATTATAGGTCACGGAAAGACGAAGAAAAACTTAATGTGTTTCCTCACGTGTTTATTTATGTTGCTCAAGTAATTGTGTTTACAATTAATATTATAAACGTCGTAATTTTGCAGTCATATATAACAATGCACGTTAAAAATCGTTCACTTCTGCGCCTGTAAAGACGTAAAAATGGCGCTATACAACTAGCCAATATGAATATTGGGTTTCTATGTGATCTTATTAGCTATTGGCTCACACGCTCCGACTGACTGACACACGTTTCCCTTTTAATTGTATAGATTTATCTAATAAAACATAGTAATGAATATGACATATAATTTATGTGAAGTAATATTCTAAGATGCTCAGATGTACTTTATAATTTTCCGTGTAAATGATAAAAATATAAACGTAATAAATGCGAATCCACTTTTGACCATAAAGGAAAATAATTGTGAACGATCATATATATTTTTTTATTAATCTCAAAAGATTTAATTTATTCGTAAATAAAACCGTTTTACTTATGGTTTCAATTAAAAAGTGTACGTATCCTTAACACACTATTTTCAACAACCCAGAATTTCAACTCGCCACATATTTATTTCTGTAGAGTTTCTTACCCACTCTTCATTTTCATCTATCTATTTTCTTTAAATCTGTCAGAAAGTAAGCTGTTTATCTCTGAGTAATTGAAGGACCTCCTTAGTGGTGTACGATAGGTTCTTAAACCCACATGGTAGTGAACCCTTCAGTGTTGCATATTGAGGGTTAAGTGTTCTTTCTATGAAAGACAAAGTACAAAATAGGCATCTGCATTGAAGACAAATTACTAAAGCCCATAGGATTCACAACAAGGAACGTGAGGGGTGTGTGATTGTGTTTGTAACATTTTCAGTTATAATTCTGGTATTGGGATGATAAGGTTCTCTTTCGTAACGAAGGCCTTCATTTCTTCGCTGAAGGTAATAATCCAGATTAGTTTGTTGTTTTAATTTGAGCTCATTTCTGTCCCAGAGGTTCCCGTTTTTCTGCTTCCATAAATAACACTCAAGATTTCTTCTTTAAAATGCTCTGCTCTCTACCTACATGTACATCTGATATGGATATTTCTTTGTTTGTTTTGAATTACACGAGGGCTATCTGCGCTATCTGTCCCTAATGTAGCAGTGTTAGACTAAAGGAAAGGCAGCTAGTCATCACCACTAACTGCCAACTCTTGGGTTACTCTTTTACCAACGAATAGTGGGATTGGCAGTCACTTTATAACGCCCCACGGCTGAAAGGGTGAACATGCTTGGTAAAACGGGGATTTAAATCCGCGACCCCCGGATTACGAGTCGAATGTTCTAACCACCTGGCCATGCCGGGGCCCTATATAAATATTATTCTTGTGAAAAAATTATCACATAACCTTAGCTTTCATAAAATGCTTTCACCTCTAAGATTTACTGTTATTTACAAATGTACAAGTAACTTAGACAATGAGGATGATTGCAAGTAACAAATGTAGAAGTAACTTAGACAATGAGGATAATTGCAAGTAACAAATGTACAAGTAACTTAGACAATGAGGATGATTGCAAGTAACAAATGTACAAGTAACTTAGACAATGAGGATGTTTGCAAGTAACAAATGTACAAGTAACTTAGACAATGAGGATGATTGCAAGTAACAAATGTACAAGTAATTTAGTCAATGAGAATGTTTGCAAGTAACAAATGTACAAGTAACTTAGACAATGAGGATGTTTGCAAGTAACAAATGTAGAAGTAACTTAGACAATGAGGATGTTTGCAAGTAACAAATGTACAAGTAACTTAGACAATGAGGATGTTTGCAAGTAACAAATGTACAAGTAACGTAGACAATGAGGATGTTTGCAAGTAACAAATGTACAAGTAACTTATACAATGAGGATGATTGTAAAGTAACAAATGTACAAGTAACTTAGGCAATGAGGATGATTGCAAGTAACAAATGTACAAGTAACTTAGACAATGAGGATGATTGCAAGTAACAAATGTACAAGTAACTTAGACAATGAGGATGTTTGCAAGTAACAAATGTAGAAGTAACTTAGACAATGAGGATGCTTGCAAGTAACAAATGTACAAGTAACTTAGACAATGAGGATGATTGCAAGTAACAAATGTACAAGTAATTTAGTCAATGAGAATGTTTGCAAGTAACAAATGTACAAGTAACTTACACAATGAGGATGATTGCAAGTAACAAATGTACAAGTAACTTAGACAATGAGGATGTTTGCAAGTAACAAATGTACAAGTAACGTAGACAATGAGGATGTTTGCAAGTAACAAATGTACAAGTAACTTAGACAATGAGAATGTTTGCAAGTAACAAATGTACAAGTAACTTAGACAATGAGGATGTTTGCAAGTAACAAATGTACAAGTAACTTATACAATGAGGATGATTGCAAGTAACAAATGTACAAGTAACTTAGGCAATGAGGATGATTGCAAGTAACAAATGTACAAGTAACTTAGACAATGAGAATGTTTGCAAGTAACAAATGTACAAGTAACTTAGACAATGAGGATGTTTGCAAGTAACAAATGTAGAAGTAACTTAGACAATGAGGATGTTTGCAAGTAACAAATGTACAAGTAATTTAGTCAATGAGAATGTTTGCAAGTAACAAATGTACAAGTAACTTAGACAATGAGGATGTTTGCAAGTAACAAATGTAGAAGTAACTTAGACAATGAGGATGTTTGCAAGTTACAAATGTACAAGTAACTTAGACAATGAGGATGATTGCAAGTAACAAATGTACAAGTAATTTAGTCAATGAGAATGTTTGCAAGTAACAAATGTACAAGTAACTTAGACAATGAGGATGATTGCAAGTACTTCAAAGAAAAAAAATATCTACACCTAGATGTCGGATTATTTTTATTTTCATGAATTCACGTTCAAATAAAAGCAATAAATTGAATAATGCTATAAAGTCTTACAAAGGCTAATTCCCATGAACTTGTAATATTGACTATTTATGTAGGGATTTCTGAATATTTTTATTGTATTAATACCTACCTTGTTTCGGTAGTTTCTTACCTCATACATATTTTTTATTACTTGTTTGTTCCCACTTTATCAACTAACAATAGTCGTTATGAAGGCAGTGGTTATAACCTGTCGTGATAAGTTGCCTTGACATCGTGTGTTGAACTCAGTGAAATCCTTTAGTGTTTTGGCATTCCCCAAGTTAAAATCTAACATTTTGGTGTCTAAAACATCGTAATAACTTCAAGCATTAATGAACTATATCTTTTGACACCAGGGTCACATTAATCACCAGAACGATTGGTTTTTACGCTAATCGCTGGTGCTTTACTTTAGTGCGGGTTCGAATCCCTGTCGGATCAAACATGCTCGCCCTTTCAGCCGTGGAGGTGTTATAATGTTAAGATCAATCCCACTATTTGTTAGTAAAAGAGAAGCCCAAGAGTTGGCGGTGGGTGCTGATGACTAACTGCCTTCCCTCTTGTCACTGCTAAATTTGGGACGGCTAGTGCAGATAGCCCTCGAGTAGCTTTCCGCGAAATTAAAAAAAAACAAAACAAACAAACTATTTTAGTGATGTCTTTTGGCTAAACTAAAGCTCTGATATTTCTTGAAAATCTTGAAAACCTAAGTTGGATATTTATATAAGTATTTAAGATTGTTATAAGAGAAGTTTGGGACAATGATGAACAATACATAATATTAGGTGACCATTTTTCAATGGCTCATGTTTATTTGATATTACTAATTGTGTTTTCTAAATATCTGGTTATAAATAATAAGATGTTATGAAAAATACTCAAACATAAGGTTTCATTATGAATGAAACTTTGTAGAATGGATGACAACTGCCTGTTGTGGAGACACAAGTGTAGAAGACGACGTTTCGAAAATCTTCCGCCTTTCGTCTTCAGGTCAGTTATAAGTTTTCATTTATAAACACTATTTATTTTGTGTCTTTTTTTCTTTTCTATAAACTATGAGATAATCTACTCACAAACTGGCTTTGTTATGAGATAACCCACGTACAAACTGTCTTTGTTATGAGATAACCCACACACAAACTGGCTTTGTTATGAGATAACCCACGTACAAACTGGCATTGTTATGAGATAATCTACACACAAACTGGCTTTGTTATGAGATAACCCACGTAAAAACTGTCTTTGTTATGAGATAACCCACACACAAACTGTCTTTGTTATGAGATAACCTACACACAAACTGGCTTTGTTATGAGATAACCTACACACAAACTGTCTTTGTTATGAGATAACCCACGTACAAACTGGCATTGTTATGAGATAATCCACGTACAAACTGGCTTTGTTATGAGATAACCCGCGTACAAACTCCTTTTATCATAACAGCAATAGAAATAATTTGTTAAAAATTTGTAATTTTCAACTTATTTAGAGTTAACACGATGTTTCTGTAATATCCTATGTTTATCAGAGTATAACAGTCATTCTTGTGTACCATTCTGATCGACAAATCCTTATATAAAAGTCATAAATCGACCTTTTTCTTTGTATAGCAAGATTCGAGATATCTCTCTTCCACGTAGTCTACTCAGCCGCACTTAAAAAGTTTCAGTGAAGTGCAGTTTACATCATGTTCACGTCTTCTCTGTGGACATTCTGTTCGATAGTTTTCCAGCTTTACCATTTTTCTTCTGTCTAAACTCTTTCTATCTCTATTTCTTTCCTTTTCTATGTGGAAGAATATTCGTTGGCCAAATTAAGCTTTGCTACTGTTTACTTAGACAACTTACAGCTAATGGAATAATCACGTTTTTCGTCGTGTGTTAATTTCGACCTGCTTCGTCTCAAGTTGCGCTCGATTTGTCAAACATTTCACAGACCGTCATTTGTAAGGGATTTTCTAAAAGCATGAGGATAACAAAAGTATCAAGTATCCCATTCCAGAATCATTCTTTGGAATACCACTCGGTTTTTCTAAATCAAACTAACTAGATCTTTGTACAAACCAAATTATCGAATATTCAGAGTAGAACAAAGATAGTAAATCATTTTCATAAAGTTTTAAAAAGTTATTTTTTTCTAAGTTTTTTAAAATCAATTTTAGTTTTTTTTTTATATCCAGAGATAAAATATTTAAAGTGGAAATGACTTTAACCAGTTTTATTAAATCAATAATCATTACATTACTTATTACTGTTCACTAAATCAATACATTACTACATTACTTATTACTGTTCATTAAATCAATGCATTATTACATTACTTATTACTGTTCATTAAATCAATACATTATTACGTTACTTATTACTGTTAATTAAATCAATACATCATTACATTACTTATTACTGTTCATTAAATCAATACATTATTACATTACTTATAACTGTTCATTAAATCAATACATTACTACATTACTTATTACTGTTCATTAAATCAATACATCATTACATTACTTATTACTGTTCATTAAATCAATACATTACTACATTACTTATTACTGTTCATTAAATCAATACATTATTACATTAGTTATTACTGTTCATTAAATCAATGCATTATTACATTACTTATTACTGTTCATTAAATCAATGCATTATTACATTACTTATTACTGTTCATTAAATCAATACATTATTACATTAGTTATTACTGTTTATTAAATCAATACATTATTACGTTACTTATTACTGTTCATTAAATCAATACATTATTACATTACTTATTAATATTGTCGATTAAATTTCTAATATTCTCTAGAAATAGTTGAGATGAGCTTGAAGTGTTTTTTCTAACGGTCTTATACAATGGGTTTTAAACATATAGAAATAGACGTACATTCGCTGGTAGAGTTCAGTAATTTATTGATAAAACCTTAGGCTTTATAATATCTGACTTTAAATGAATGAAGGTTTCGTATAAATATTCTGCAATTTTTGAGACTCTAATTTGTGGTTTACCTTTGATGTTATGATGTAATTTCGCGTTATTCATGGAAGTTGCCCAATTTTTTTTCCTTATTATATTATTGGAAGCTTATTTTCCGGATTCGCCAGGTTTAAAAGAAACGAAAGATTGCTCACTTTGAAGGTAATGAAATGAATGTGTCTCAATCTGGAAGCGCAGCTGAACCAACTATATAAGACTTACATCGACTCAGAAGCTCGAATATAATATATAGACCAGACGGATTTTTTTTCAAAACATTAGGTCTTATCGAAATTTGACAGGACTTTTAGTATACATTTCACCTATTGAATCTAAAAATTCTTTTCTTCTGGCTCAATTGATAATTTTTCTATGTGTTGTACAGATTCATCAATAAAACATAGAAACGAGTCAACGTGTTGTACAGATTCAACAATGAAACATAATGACAACGAGTCAACGTGTTGTACAGATTCATCAATAAAACATAATAACAACGAATGAACGTGTTGTACAGATTCAACAATAAAACATAATAACAACGAGTCAACGTCTTGTACAGATTCAACAATGAAACATAATAACAACGAGTCAACGTCTTGTACAGATTCAACAATGAAACATAATAACAACGAGTCAATGTGTTGTACAGATTCAACAATGAAACATAGAAACGAGTCAACATGTTGTACAGATTCAACAATGAAACATAATAACAACGAGTCAACGTGTTGTACAGATTCATCAATAAAACATAATAACAATGAGTCAACGTGTTGTACAGATTCAACAATGAAACATAATAACAATGAGTCAACGTGTTGTACAGATTCAACAATGAAACATAATAACAACGAGTCAACGTCTTGTACAGATTCAACAATGAAACATAATAACAACGAGTCAACGTCTTGTACAGATTCAACAATGAAACATAATAACAACGAGTCAATGTGTTGTACAGATTCAACAATGAAACATAGAAACGAGTCAACATGTTGTACAGATTCAACAATGAAACATAATAACAACGAGTCAACGTGTTGTACAGATTCATCAATAAAACATAATAACAATGAGTCAACGTGTTGTACAGATTCAACAATGAAACATAATAACAATGAGTCAACGTGTTGTACAGATTCAACAATGAAACATAATAACAACGAGTCAACGTCTTGTACAGATTCAACAATGAAACATAATAACAACGAGTCAATGTGTTGTACAGATTCAACAATGAAACATAGAAACGAGTCAACATGTTGTACAGATTCAACAATGAAACATAATAACAACGAGTCAACGTGTTGTACAGATTCATCAATAAAACATAATAACAATGAGTCAACGTGTTGTACAGATTCAACAATGAAACATAATAACAACGAGTCAACGTCTTGTACAGATTCAACAATGAAACATAATAACAACGAGTCAATGTGTTGTACAGATTCAACAATGAAACATAGAAACGAGTCAACATGTTGTACAGATTCAACAATGAAACATAATAACAACGAGTCAACGTGTTGTACAGATTCATCAATAAAACATAATAACAATGAGTCAACGTGTTGTACAGATTCAACAATGAAACATAATAACAACGAGTCAACGTGTTGTACAGATTCATCAATAAAACATAATAACAATGAGTCAACGTGTTGTACAGATTCAACAATAAAACATAATAACAATGAGTCAACGTGTTGTACAGATTCAACAATAAAACATAATAACAATGAGTCAACGTGTTGTACAGATTCAACAATCAAACATAATAACAACGAGTCAACGTGTTGTACAGATTCAACAATAAAACATAATAACAATGAGTCAACGTGTTGTACAGATTCATCAATAAACGTAGAAATGAGTCAAAATGTTGTACAGGTTCATGAATAATATATAGAAAGTAAAGAAAAATGCAACTTGTCGAATCAAATTATAAATCTTTCAACAGCAAAAAAGCTATTTCCTGGCAATGAAATACAAATTAAACCAGCTCCAAATTAGCTACACAATAGTCAGATGGTTATCTAACTTTCAATACAACTGTCAGCACAAATCAAAATCAACCAAACATTTAACGTCGCAGAGCACTTCTTTACATTATCTGCCAACGACATACCATTCCCCAAATCAATCTATACATTTTACTCACAATACGCCGATGACATAGCAGTTTGGAGCATCACGCGTACAAAACTCACTAAACACAATTCTGACACGTGCAAGAAATGTCGAGTTTTACTAAACCCTAACAAAACTCAAACAATAATATTCCATAGAAAATTCTGCAAACAGAAGAAATCACTAAACAAAAATCAAACTTAATATAGGATACTCACAAAGAACAATCAACAACAACATGAAATTTCTGTGAATCATTTTCGGCACCAGACTAATTTGAAACAAACCCATTCAGAACATTCGTGCCCTAATTAACAAGCTCGTCAATTACATCAGATTCAAAACAGGCAAACGCTCCGACTGTACACCCACCAGTACTCTGTTCACATACAAAGCTTTCATCCACCCTCTCATTGAGTATGGCTGCCAAATTACGTATAACATGTCAAAAAATAACTGCAGAAACTCCAAGCTCAACAAAACCAAGTTTTTTGATTAGTCCTAAGAGTCCTGAACTTCGTCTCCGAAATATACATTAGCAACACCAGCAACTTCTCCACGGATAAAAACAGATTAACGTAATTAGCACTAAAATACAACAATAAAGGAGAGAAAAGAAACAAACTAACTTTTTCGTTACACAAAATCATAAGCGCTCCGAACAAACATACCCCACCATACAACCCTTTCCAAGCAATGCAAAAACAAAAATTCAACTTAACACAGTCATGTCGCAACCACGTGCTCTTTTTCAGCTCGGTTTCAGAACAGATAGAATATACGGCGTGTGTTCTGTGAAAGTGAGTTTTTTTTTAGCTCTCCGGTTTACACTGACATCTAAATCCCAGATACAGGATCTTGGTCTTCACTTCCCTGTAAACGATCTAAGCTACTTAAAATTCAATTCTCAAAAAAAAATCTCTCTGTGATACTGAAAAAAATAAAAATAAAAAATCCAAATTATCAGTTTTGATTCAGTCAACCAGACTCCATGTTGAATATTAATCTAAGAACTCGCTAGTCAGTGGCAGCCTTGGTATCTTCCACTTTCTATACGGTTTCCTCCGCAGCTCATACCGCCAACAGACTCCAATGCTCCTTCACTTCAGTCACAAAATTTATCATACTAACCTAATAATCTTACGACCAAGGCTGAAGGAGAACAACAGTTTGCGATCACCAATATTTACTTTTCTTAAACCAAACCCCTGCCACGATTTTTATTTTTAGTTTGTTTGTTCATCAATAAACATAGAAAAGACGAGTGACGTGTCGTACATATTCAACAATAAAACATCAAAACAAAGAACCAACGTGTGGTACAGATTCAACAATAAAACATGAAACAAGGAATCAACGTCTCCTTATGATTCAACAATAAAACTTAAAACATAGAATCATCGTGTCATAACAATGAGCAATAAAACATAAAAAAGAAAGAATTACCTGTTTTACAGATTCAACAATAAAACATAAAATAAGAATCAACCTGTCGTGTACATTGAACAATGAAACATAAAAACGAAGAATCAACGTGTTGTAGAGATTCAACAATAAAAATAAACAATGAATGTGTCGCCCAGATTCAACAATAAAACATAAAATAAAGAATCAACGTGTCTTACAGATTGAACAATAAAGCCAAATCAAAAAGAATCAAAGTTTTGTACAGACTGAACAATAAAACATAAAAGAAAGAATAAATGTCTCGTACAGATTCAAGAATAAAACATTAAACAATAAATATACGCCAGGTACAGCTTGAAAAACAAAACATATAACAAAGAATGAAAATGTTTTAGAGATTCAACAATAAAACATAAAAGAAAGAATCAAAGTGTCGTACAAATTCAACAATCAAACATAAAACAAAGAATCAATGCATCGGATGGATTCAACAATAAAACATAAAACCAAGAATCAACGTGTTGAACAGATTGAACAATAAAACAGAAAACCAAAGAATAAACGTATTGTACAAATTAAACAATAAAAAAGAAAAACAAAGAATCAACTTGTTGCACTGATTCAACAATACAACATAAAAGCAAAGAATCAACGTGTGTTACAGATTCAGCAATAAAACATAAAAGAAAGAATGATCGTGTCGTACAGATTCAACAATAAAACATAAAACAAGAAATGAATGTGTGATACAGATTCCAGAATAAAATATAAAGCAAAGAATCATCGTGTGGTATACACTGAGGAATAAAACAACAATACAAAGAATCAACGTGTCGTACAGATTACAGAATAAAAATTGAAACAAACAATCAACATGTTGCACTGATTGAACAATAAAACATAAAATAAGGAATCAACGAGTTTTACAGATTGAACAATTAAACGTAAAACAAAGAATCTACGTGTCATACAAATTCAAGAATAAAACAAAGAAACAAACGTACTGTCTGAACAATGACTCATAAAATAAGGAATCAATGTGTCTTAGAGATTGAACAATAAAACAAAACAAAGAACCAATCTGTCGTACATATTCAACAATAAACATAAAAGTACGAATCAACGTGACGTATAGATACAACAATAAAACATGAAAGCAAGGAATCAACGCCTTGTACAGATTCAATAATAAAATATAAAATAAGAAACCAATATGTATTACACATTCAACAATGAAACATAAAACAAAAAATAAAAACGTTTTATAGATTCAACTGTTAAACATAAAACAAAGACTTAAAGTGTCGTACAGATTCAACAATAAAGCATAAAACAAGGAATGAATGTGTGGTACAGATTCCAGAATAAAACATAAAGCAAAGAATCATCGTGTGGTACACACAGGAATAAAACAACAATACAAAGAATCAACGTGTCGTACAGATTACAGAATAAAGCATAAAACAAGGAATGAATGTGTGGTACAGATTCCAGAATAAAACATAAAGCAAAGAATCATCGTGTGGTACACACAGGAATAAAACAACAATACAAAGAATCAACGTGTCGTACAGATTACAGAATAAAGCATAAAACAAGGAATGAATGTGTGGTACAGATTCCAGAATAAAACATAAAGCAAAGAATCATCGTGTGGTACACACTGAGGAATAAAACAACAATACAAAGAATCAACGTGTCGTACAGATTACAGAATAAAAATTGAAACAAACAATCAACATGTTGCACTGATTCAACAATAAAACATAAAATAAGGAATCAACGAGTTTTACGGATTGAACAATTAAACGTAAAACAAAGAATCTACGTGTCATACAAATTCAAGAATAAAACAAAGAAAAAAACGTACTGTCTGAACAATGATTCATAAAATAAGGAATCAATGTGTCTTAGAGATTGAACAATAAAACAAAACAAAGAACCAATCTGTCGTACATATTCAACAATAAACATAAAAGTACGATTCAACGTGACGTATAGATACAACAATAAAACATGAAAGCAAGAAATCAACGCCTTGTACAGATTCAATAATAAAATATAAAATAAGAGACCAATATGTATTACACATTCAACAATGAAACATAAAACAAAAAATAAAAACTTTTTATAGATTCAACTGTTAAACATAAAACAAAGACTTAAAGTGTCGTACAGATTCAACAATAAAGCATAAAACAAGGAATGAATGTGTGGTACAGATTCCACAATGAAACATAAAACAAAGAATCATCGTGTAGTACAGATTGAACATTAAAACATAAAAACGAAGAATCAACCTGTCTTACAGATTCAAGAATAAAACATGAAACAAGGAATAATGGTGTCGTAGGGATTTGACAATAAAACATAAAAGAATGAATAAACGTGTCGTAGAGTTTAAATAATAAAACATAAAAGAATCAGTGTCGTACAGTTTGATAAATTAAACATAAAAGCAAAAAATCAGCGTATCGGAATAATTAATCAATAAAACATAAAACAAAGAACCAACTTAACGTACAGGTTCAATTACAAAACATAAAAAAATCAACATGTCCAACAGATTCAACAATAAAACTTAAAAACAAATATGATACAGAATCAACAATAAAACTTAAAAACAAATATGATACAGATTCAACAATAAAATATAAAATAAGGAATCAACGTGACTAACAGAATGAACAATAAAACATAAAACAAAGAATCAATGTGTGTTCAGATTCAATTATTAAACATAGAATAAGGAATCAATGTGTCTTACACATTGCTAAATTAAACATAAAAGGAAAAATCAACGCATCGGAATAATTAATCAATAAAACATCAAACAAAGAACCAACTTAACGTACAGGTTCAATTACAGAACATAAAAAAATCAACATGTCCTACAGATTCAACAATAAAACTTAAAAACAAATATCATACAGATTCATCAATAAAATATAAAACAATGAATCAACGCGTCGTACAGATTCAACAATGAAACATGAAACAAGAAAACAACGTGTCGTAAAAATTCAACAATGAAACATGAAACAAGAAAACAACGTGTTGTACAGATTCAACAATGAAACATGAAACAAGAAAACAACATGTCGTACAGATTCAACAATGAAACATAAAACAAGAAAACAACATGTAGTACAGATTCATCAATGAAACATGAAACAAGAAAACAACGCGTCGTACAGATTCAATAATGACACAAGAAAACTACTTGTTGTACAGATTCAACAATGAAACATGAAACAAGAAAACAACGTGTCGTACAAAATCAACAATGAAACATGAAACAAAAAACAACGTGTCGTACAGATTCAACAATGACACAAGAAAACAACGTGTCGTACAGATTCAACAATGAAACATGAAACAAGAAAACAACGTGTCGTACAGATTCAACAACGAAACATGAAACAAGAAAACAACATGTCGTACAGATTCAACAATGAAACATGAAACAAGAAAACAACGTGTCGTACAGATTCAACAATGAAACATGAAACAAAAAACAACGTGTCGTACAGATTCAACAATGACACAAGAAAACAACGTGTCGTACAGATTCAACAATGACACAAGAAAACAACGTGTTGTACACATTCAACAATGAAACATGAGACAACAAAACAACGTGTCGTACAGATTCAACAATTAAACATGAAACAAGAAAACAACGTGTCTACAGATTCAACAATGAAACATGAAACAAGAAAACAACGTGTCGTACAGATTCAACAATAAAACATGAAACAAGAAAACAACGTGTTGTACAGATTCAACAATGAAACATGAAACAACAAAACAACATGTAGTACAGATTCATCAATGAAACATGAAACAAGAAAACAACGCGTCGTACAGATTCAATAATGACACAAGAAAACAACTTGTTGTACAGATTCAACAATGAAACATGAAACAAGAAAACAACGTGTCGTACAATATCAACAATGAAACATGAAACAAAAAACAACGTGTCGTACAGATTCAACAATGACACAAGAAAACAACGTGTTGTACAGATTCAACAATGAAACATGAAACAAGAAAACAACGTGTCGTACAGATTCAACAATAAAACATGAAACAAGAAAACAACGTGTTGTACAGATTCAACAATGAAACATGACACAAGAAAACAACGTGTCGTACAGATTCAACAATGAAACATGAAACAAGAAAACAACGTGTCGCACAGATTCAACAATGACACAAGAAAACAACGTGTCGTACAGATTCAACAATGAAACATGAAACAAGAAAACAACGTGTCGTAAAAATTCAACAATGAAACATGAAACAAGAAAACAACGTGTTGTACAGATTCAACAATGAAACATGAAACAAGAAAACAACATGTCGTACAGATTCAACAATGAAACATGAAACAAGAAAACAACGCGTCGTACAGATTCAACAATGACACAAGAAAACAACTTGTTGTACAGATTCAACAATGAAACATGATACAACAAAACAACGTGTCGTACAGATTCAACAATGAAACATGAAACAAGAAAACAACGTGTCGCACAGATTCAACAATGACACAAGAAAACAACGTGTCGTACAGATTCAACAATGAAACATGAAACAAGAAAACAACGTGTCGTACAGATTCAACAATGAAACATGAAACAAGAAAACAACGTGTCGTACAGATTGAACAATGAAACATGAAACAAGAAAACAACGTGTTGTACAGATTCAACAATGAAACATGAAACAAGAAAACAACGTGTCGCACAGATTCAACAATGACACAAGAAAACAAAGTGTCGTACAGATTCAACAATGACACAAGAAAACAACGTGTCGTACAGATTCAACAATGAAACATGAAAGAAGAAAACAACGTGTCGTACAGATTGAACAATGAAACAAGAAAACAACGTGTCGTACAGATTCAACAATAAAACATGAAACAAGAAAACAACGTGTCGTACAGATTCAACAATGAAACATGATACAAGAAAACAACGTGTCGTACAGATTCAACAATTAAACATGAAACAAGAAAACAACGTGTCGTACAGATTCAACAATGAAACATGAAACAAGAAAACAATGTGTCGTACAGATTCAACAATAAAACATGAAACAAGAAAACAACGTGTTGTACAGATTCAACAATGAAACAAGAAAACAACGTGTCGTACAGATTCAACAATGACACAAGAAAACAACTTGTCGTACAGATTGAACAATGAAACATGAAACAAGAAAACAACGTGTCGTACAGATTCAACAATAAAACATGAAACAAGAAAACAACGTGTTGTACAGATTCAACAATGAAACATGACACAAGAAAACAACGTGTCGTACAGATTCAACAATGAAACATGAAACAAGAAAACAACGTGTCGCACAGTTTCAACAATGACACAAGAAAACAACGTGTCGTACAGATTCAACAATGAAACATGAAACAAGAAAACAACGTGTCGCACAGATTCAACAATGACACAAGAAAACAACGTGTCGTACAGATTCAACAATGAAACATGAAACAAGAAAACAACGTGTCGTAAAAATTCAACAATGAAACATGAAACAAGAAAACAACGTGTTGTACAGATTCAACAATAAAACATGAAACAAGAAAACAACATGTCGTACAGATTCAACAATGAAACATGAAACAAGAAAACAACGCGTCGTACAGATTCAACAATGACACAAGAAAACAACTTGTTGTACAGATTCAACAATGAAACATGAGACAACAAAACAACGTGTCGTACAGATTCAACAATGAAACATGAAACAAGAAAACAACGTGTCGCACAGATTCAACAATGAAACATGAAACAAGAAAACAACGTGTCGCACAGATTCAACAATGACACAAGAAAACAACGTGTCGTACAGATTCAACAATGAAACATGAAACAAGAAAACAACGTGTCGTACAGATTCAACAATAAAACATGAAACAAGAAAACAACGTGTTGTACAGATTCAACAATGAAACATGAAACAAGAAAACAACGTGTCGCACAGATTCAACAATGACACAAGAAAACAAAGTGTCGTACAGATTCAACAATGACACAAGAAAACAACGTGTCGTACAGATTCAACAATGAAACATGAAACAAGAAAACAACGTGTCGTACAGATTGAACAATGAAACATGAAACAAGAAAACAACGTGTTGTACAGATTCAACAATGAAACATGAAACAAGAAAACAACGTGTCGTAAAAATTCAACAATGAAACATGAAACAAGAAAACAACGTGTTGTACAGATTCAACAATAAAACATGAAACAAGAAAACAACATGTCGTAGAGATTCAACAATGAAACATGAAACAAGAAAACAACGCGTCGTACAGATTCAACAATGACACAAGAAAACAACTTGTTGTACAGATTCAACAATGAAACATGAGACAACAAAACAACGTGTCGTACAGATTCAACAATGAAACATGAAACAAGAAAACAACGTGTCGCACAGATTCAACAATGACACAAGAAAACAACGTGTCGTACAGATTCAACAATGAAACATGAAACAAGAAAACAACGTG
Organism: Tachypleus tridentatus; assembly: GCF_004210375.1. Taxonomy (NCBI): domain Eukaryota; kingdom Metazoa; phylum Arthropoda; class Merostomata; order Xiphosura; family Limulidae; genus Tachypleus; species Tachypleus tridentatus. Next base: position 121,050,827 of record NC_134828.1, on the reverse strand, counting down.
TCGTACAGATTCAACAATAAAACATGAAACAAGAAAACAACGTGTTGTACAGATTCAACAATGAAACATGAAACAAGAAAACAACGTGTCGCACAGATTCAACAATGACAGAAGAAAACAAAGTGTCGTACAGATTCAACAATGACACAAGAAAACAACGTGTCGTACAGATTCAACAATGAAACATGAAAGAAGAAAACAACGTGTCGTACAGATTGAACAATGAAACATGAAACAAGAAAACAACGTGTCGTACAGATTCAACAATAAAACATGAAACAAGAAAACAACGTGTCGTACAGATTCAACAATGAAACATGATACAAGAAAACAATGTGTCGTACAGATTCAACAATTAAACATGAAACAAGAAAACAACGTGTCGTACAGATTCAACAATGAAACATGAAACAAGAAAACAACGTGTCGTACAGATTCAACAATGAAACATGAAACAAGAAAACAATGTGTCGTACAGATTCAACAATAAAACATGAAACAAGAAAACAACGTGTTGTACAGATTCAACAATGAAACATGAAACAAGAAAACAACGTGTCGTACAGATTCAACAATGACACAAGAAAACAACTTGTCGTACAGATTGAACAATGAAACATGAAACAAGAAAACAACGTGTCGTACAGATTCAACAATAAAACATGAAACAAGAAAACAACGTGTTGTACAGATTCAACAATGAAACATGACACAAGAAAACAACGTGTCGTACAGATTGAACAATGAAACATGAAACAAGAAAACAACGTGTCGCACAGATTCAACAATGACACAAGAAAACAACGTGTCGTACAGATTCAACAATGAAACATGAAACAAGAAAACAACGTGTCGTAAAAATTCAACAATGAAACATGAAACAAGAAAACAACGTGTTGTACAGATTGAACAATGAAACATGAATCAAGAAAACAACATGTCGTACAGATTCAACAATAAAACATGAAACAAGAAAACAACGCGTCGTACAGATTCAACAATGACACAAGAAAACAACTTGTTGTACAGATTCAACAATGAAACATGAAACAAGAAAACAACGTGTCGTACAAAATCAACAATGAAACATGAAACAAAAAACAACGTGTCGTGCAGATTCAACAATGACACAAGAAAACAACGTGTTGTACACATTCAACAATGAAACATGAGACAACAAAACAACGTGTCGTACAGATTCAACAATGAAACATGAAACAAGAAAACAACGTGTCGCACAGTTTCAACAATGACACAAGAAAACAACGTGTCGTACAGATTCAACAATGAAACATGAAAGAAGAAAACAACGTGTCGTACAGATTCAACAATGAAACATGAAAGAAGAAAACAACGTGTCGTACAGATTGAACAATGAAACATGAAACAAGAAAACAACGTGTCGTACAGATTGAACAATTAAACATGAAACAAGAAAACAACGTGTCCTACAGATTCAACAATGAAACATGAAACAAGAAAACAACGTGTCGTACAGATTCAACAATAAAACATGAAACAAGAAAACAACGTGTTGTACAGATTCAACAATGAAACATGAAACAAGAAAACAACGTGTCGTACAGATTGAACAATGAAACATGAAACAAGAAAACAACGTGTCGTACAGATTCAACAATAAAACATGAAACAAGAAAACAACGTGTTGTACAGATACAACAATAAAACATAAAGATAAAGAATCAACGCATCGTACAAATTATAGAATAAAACATACACAAAGATTCAATGCGTTTTACAGATTCAACAATAAAACATAAAAGAAAGAAACAATGTATCGGACTGATTCAACAATGAATCATAAAATAACCATTAACGTGTCGTACAGTTTCAACAATAAAACATGAAACAAAGAATCAACTTGTGGTAGAAATTCAGTAAGAAGACATAAAATAATGAATGAACGTAGCTTACAGATTGAACACTAAAATATGAAACAAGAAAGCAACGAGTCGTACAGATTTAATAATAATATTTTACACAAAGTGTCAACCTATCGGACAGATCCATCAATAACACATAACTACAACATGTACAGATTTACCAGTATAATATATAAACACATCGTTGTTTGAGGAGAATGAGTAAATATTTGTAAAACTTGAAATGTTAAAACTTACTTTTTAATAATATTAAAATACTAAATTCGTAATAATAAAACAAATAAAAGGTAATTGTTCGGAATGGTACAATTGTGAAGTGTGTATATCGTAAACTAATAACCATTCCTTGTGAGAAATGTATTAAGAATATTCTGAAATTCACTACTTCTGTAGAACGAATGAATTACAAATTAATGAATACTTGTGAGGGAGTCGTAAAGTTCATTATAGTGCGTATCATAACCAAAGGATTAAACATACTTTTGTGTACTGACATGTCTTAAGAAAAAAAACAACACAGCTTTGGGATTTAGTCGAACAAATTATGTCTTATTACAAGCACGACTTAGCTAAGTACTGTAGTATATTTGTATATACATAAAAGCTAAGGGTGGCTTATGCTTTGTTTGATATAAAAGTATTTCTAAGAACTTTACATTAGGGTCATTAAATTCGGATTCCTTCTTCCTCCTTGTCTCTGTTTTTCTTTTTCATATATATATATATATATATACTTTCTATAGAATGTTTGTGAAACTCAGAAAATCAGTTTTTTTTTTCTGCTTTGATGTAAGCTTTGGAAGGAAAACCAGCAGGAAACAAAACCATGTAAATGATTTTTACTACAAAACAAATGAGTAAGGCACTCTATTCTTTAATCTATAATTCCTTATTTTATACTCTTCTGTAACATATATTTAACTACAATATTTATTTAAAAACAGAGACACGAGGTACTGTGAGTTATGAAAATATGCATGAAGTTATAGTTCAAAGACTGGTATGAACACTGCTTTGAAACAAAATATTAAGATATGCAAAATGTTGTTCACTATATATATATATATATATTTTTCTTATAGCAAAGCCACATCGGGCTATCTGCTGACTCCACCAAAGGGAAGCGAACCCCTGCTTTTAGCGTTGTAAATCCGTACAGTTACTGCTGTACCAGCGGAGGACGATGTTGTTCTAACCCACATTATGACAGAAACTAGCTAGCGTGTTATAATAAAAACTGTTTTTCTTAATTAAGATAACCATATATATTATACGGTTGTGTTTGTATATATATAACAAATGTAATTTAATAATGGTCTCATAAAATACAATAAATACATTTTTGTTAAAAATGACTAGCAAATGGTCTAACATACTTTCTTCAGTTTAAAAACAGAACTACACGATGGGCTACTTCAATGTACTCATTGCGGTATCGAACACTGATTTTTAGCAGTATAGTTTACTGCTAAACTATATATATACATAACTTAGTGTTATGTGTTAATAATAAGTGTGTTAAGGGTCAGTGTTAATAATAAATATTATTAACGAGAGTCTGTTAATAATATTTCAAGATACGCTTGAAATATAATATCACATATATATGATATACTTAATAAAAGTACTGAATACGGAAATATAGTAGGTGTAATATAGTAGTTGAAACCCGAGCCGAATAAAAATTAAATATTAAAGTGTATAATTCATTTATGGACTTTTTAACATTTTTATTTTCACAAACGATAAGCTTACATAATCAGTATATTAGAAGGTTCTTAAAACTACTGATCCGACATGGACGTTGTTTGTAGTTAAACACAAAACAACACTGCGATATCTGTGCTCTGACCACCTCGGGTATCAAGATACGGCTTATAGCAGTCCCCAGACATACGACTGTGTCACTGGAGATGGCTCGGCTTTGCCAGATGATTAGGAAACTTGACTCGCAAACTGTAAGCCGTGAGTTCGAATTCCTGATCGATGAAACACGCTTGCACTTTTATCTTTGAAGGTGTTATAACGTTACGGGCAATCCCACTATTCGTTAGTAAAATAATAGCCTTAGTGTTAACATGTTAAAATAAGGATAGCTTGCGCAGGTAGCCCTAGTATAACTTTGCGCGAAATATAAAACAAACTTAAAACTATTTAATTCAAAATGTATCTAATTTTCCAGTCTTTAATATAATTCGTGGTTATAACTCAATGCTTTCTCTATAAAAACTTTCTCTTTAAAACTATATAAAAATAATATTTTTGAACAATTTAAAAATACATAAATAGAAATATTTTATGTGAACGGAATTTGGAAGAAAACTTTAGTAACACCGAAAACAAGCAATCAGAGATCTTCTCTGATGAATTGTTGTTAGTTACAGCCTTTTGAACGTGTAAAGTTCTTAGATGTAGAGCCTTATTTATATAATCAATACAGATTCTCTCTCCTGACACTTACAGCGTTTTTGCATCTGCGAAATATACTTTTGATCAGCCAAAGCTGACTGTTTTGAGGATTCTGTTGCTAAGCCCCTTCATGACGTGTTATGGGTGAATGTATGGACAGCTTTTAAAGAAGACCCGAGGATTGTTCTTGACCCGAGGATTGTTCTTGACCCGAGGATTGTTCCTGACCCGAGGATAGTTCTTGACCCGAGGATAGTTCTTGACCCGAGGATTGTTCTTGACCCGAGGATTGTTCTTGACCCGAGGAAAGTTCCTGACCCGAGGATAGTTTTTGACCCGAGGATTGTTCTTGACCCGAGGATAGTTCCTGACCCGAGGATAGTTATTGTGATAAGATCAATATTTCGGGTCCGATTGAACACGTGCAAAAATATATAGTTAGGTCCAACACCACGTTAACTGTTCAACCACCATTAAAATAATATCTTGAGATGCACGCTTTGTTATAGGAACCCCACATTGTGCCATCAATGGTGTCCTAATTTTAGCGCTGTAATTCCGAATGTTTACCGCTGTCCCACTGGGGAAACCACTTCTCTGAATTTAACTAATATATTTTCATACTAATGTATCCATACTCCATGAATGAAATGTTATTAAAATGGACATAGACAAGGTTCTTCCTTTGAGCTGGTGCTTCTGCTCTCTTTCTAGATACCAACTTCTTGATAATTCGATGAAAGATCCGTATGTGTAGAGTGCACATGGTCAGTGTCATTGCCCCTAATTGTAAAGGTTCCTATTATGAACTGTATACATAGTCAGTGGAATTACTACTATCTGCAACAGATTATACTATCAACTGTATACATAGTCAGTGGAATTACTACTATCTGCAACAGATTATACTATCAACTGTATACATAGTCAGTGGAATTACTACTATCTGCAACAGATTATACTATCAACTGTATACATAGTCAGTGGAATTACTACTATCTGCAACAGATTATACTATCAACTGTATACATAGTCAGTGGAATTACTACTATCTGCAACAGATTATACTATCAACTGTATACATAGCCAGTGGAATTACTACTATCTGCAACAGATTATATTATCAACTGTATACATAGCCAGTGGAATTACTACTATCTGCAACAGATTATACTATCAACTGTATACATAGCCAGTGGAATTACTACTATCTGCAACAGATTATACAATCAACTGTATACATAGCCAGTGGAATTACTACTATCTGCAACAGATTATATTATCAACTGTATACATAGTCAGTGGAATTACTACTATCTGCAACAGATTATACTATCAACTGTATACATAGCCAGTGGAATTACTACTATCTGCAACAGATTATATTATCAACTGTATATATAGCCAGTGGAATTACTACTATCTGCAACAGATTATACTATCAACTGTATACATAGCCAGTGGAATTACTACTATCTGCAACAGATTATACAATCAACTGTATACATAGCCAGTGGAATTACTACTATCTGCAACAGATTATATTATCAACTGTATACATAGCCAGTGGAATTACTACTATCTGCAACAGATTATACTATCAACTGTATACATAATCAGTGACATTGCTACTATATGTAAAAATTATTTTATCAACTGTATACATAGTCAACGGCATTGCTAATATCTGTAACAGTTTCTTCTACGAATTGTATACATTGTCTGTGGTACTTCCACTAACTGTAACAGTTTCTATTGTGAATGAATACATAGTCAGTGGCATTGCTACTATCTGTAAGAATTTCTACTATGAATTGTATACATATTCTGTGACTTTGCTACTATCTGTAACAGTTTCTACTATGAACTGTATACATATTCAGTGGCATTGCTACTATCGGTAACAGTTTATATTATGAATGAATACATAGTGAGTGGCATTACTACTATCTGGAACAGTTTCAACGATGAACTGTATACATAGTCTGTGGCATTGCTACTATCTGTAACAGTTTCTATTATGAATTAATACATAGTGAGTGGCATTACTACTATCTGGAACAGTTTCAACTACGAACTGTATACATAGTCTGTGGCATTGCTACTATCTGTAACAGTTTCTATTATGAATGAATACATAGGCAGTGACATTACTACTATCTGGAACAGTTTCAACTACGAACTGTATACATAGTCAATGATACTACCACAAACTCTCAAGGGTTTCCAGAGAAATTCACACGAGGCATACAAAGCTGTGTGAATTGATTTATAGTAAAAGTTTTTAAACTTATAATAACTTTTTGTGACTCATTTTGTAACTGATAATTTCTCTAGTTGTATTCTAGAAGTCCATATAGTGCCCGTTGGAAGTGGACTGATTATTTATATCTGCTTCTTATATAGAAGTTAAGTGGGACATTTTGTATTCCAGAACGTAGTTCAGGCAGTATTTGACATCAAAAGATGGATTATGGACAGATTCTTGTACACTTTCATTTTATAAACAATTTATGGCTCTGAGTCCACGACTTTATTTGTTATATTTATTAATATACGAAAATCTAAAGACCAAATCAGTCAGTAAAAGTCAGTAATTACTGTTGGAGTGTTTTTACTTACACTCTTTCAACTGCGGTTTGTGATCCAAGTGAGTCCATTGATAAGTAAATAACTTAGAAATTGAGAAAAGTGTTTGTTGGAACGAGGAGTAATGCCTCTTCCCTGTAACAATATCATTATTTAAGGTCGTCATCAAGGCGTGACCTTCACAAACGTCATTGCATCGCTGTACACCTGAAATGCCGTTGGAAGAGTTCTATAAAATAACAAATGAAGTCCTTATAAATTAAATGTTACCAAAACCACTCCTTATAGTACTCATAAATAAACCCCCTTGCATACGTGTGGAGCTGTGCCATGTAAGGTAACATCCGACCATAGCAGACGTTGCTACACGAATTTAGGTTTGACGTACAAGGTGAAAATGTACACCAGTGGATCACTGCCACTTTGAGTGATCTAAATGGCTAACGATGTTTCATAAAAAGACACTATAAAGTAGCACAGAGAAGTGGTTCCACAGCTATTTCCTGATGGTATGAATAATCGTAAAGCATTTAGTTGGTGACTAGTTTAACCTCTATATTGTAAGAAGATTACTTTCTAGAAGGACGTCATTATTACATGAATGACATAAGGTTAGATTAATAACAACAACCAAAATTTTCTAATACTGTTAGGATGTTTACTACATCCATACACCCTTGTGCAAATTAATTGAAACAAGACGAAAATTTACGATTTTTTCAATTTTTTGCGTTTTATTTCTGAGAATCCAAAAATTACTCACAAATTAATACATAATATGACCGCCTTTATTTTTCAGAAGATCATTAATCCGCTTTGGCATCGAGTCCACGAGTTGACTGTAATCTTTACTAATTTTTGGATCGCAGTACCACACATCAATTAGCTTATCTTTCGTAATACAGTCTTTTCTCCGAAGTCTTTTTTTTTACAAATTGCCAAAAGATTTTCAATAGGATTTAAGTCCGGTGAGTTTTCAGGCCACTCCAGCACCTTTATACGCGTTGTAGTCATAAAATTCTTCACAAGTTTCGATGTGTGGCACAGAGCCAGATCTTGCTGAAAAATTCCAGATCTATATGGAAATCTTTTTTTAATTCTGCAACGACTTTTTTCTGCAAAACTTCGATGTACTGTGGTCCTCGCATCATACCTTCTACGACATGTAAGCCTCCGACGCCATAGTAGCTGAAAAAAGCCCCAAAACATCTTCTTCAAGTGATATTTTACGAACTGTTTGATGTGAGATTCTCGAAGTTTCTCACCTGGAGATCTGCGAACATGCAGACTTCTTTGACCCTGTACGAAGAAATGAGTCTTCTCACTAAATAACACCTTCCTCCATTGTTCTTGCGTCCAGTTCTTGTATTTCAGACCCCATTGATACCGTTTTTTCTTCATTGAGTTGGTAAGAAGTTGTTTTTTGACTGGTCTCCTTGCCCTTCTAACTCAATTTCGAATGACGTAATATTCCTCAAAATTTAGTCATATATCCCAAAAACAGATCGGCCGTACTGCAAAACACAGTTAATAACGCCGTCTGTGTGAAAAAATGACTATTAAAAGAAATCAGCGGGTCCAGCGAGCCTATACCGGCCGTCAGGCTGAAAATATTGTAAAATGACCATTTGTTTCAATTAATTTGCATAAGGGTGTATCTAATACTGTTGTAGTAGTTACTGAGTGAGTGTGGTCTAAAATGTTATCGTTTATATCTTTACCATTAATAGGTTTAATGGATTATGTATATTATTAAATGTTGATCTTGAATTACCTCAATGATATTTTCACATGTATATATATCCATTTTAAACTATGAACAGTTATCTTCTTATACATCTCCATTTCTGAATTATATGCTTGGTAATGGGATTTTGAATCTCTCAGTGACATTCTGGAGATTTTCAAAATCAAGGAGGATTTACTACAGACCTTTTACTTTAATACAACCAATGAATGTTTAAACAAAAACACAACTGAAAGACTCGAAGCAGAAAGAATGATAGGTAAAATAAATGTATTATACCTAACACGTTTGGTATTAAATAAACAATTTATATATATGTATGTGTCTGAAATGAGTGTTTGTGATATTGTGAGAATTATTAATGTTCTACACCAATGTGGATATTCATTTTATGAAACTAAGAAAAAGAAAATTAATTTGAATTTTAAAACAATTTCAGATGAATAAATAAGACAAAGGGATTAACAAGAATAACAATATAAAGTTTCAACTGGAAGAAATTTACAAGTTTTAATATCAGAAATGACAAGAGAGGTTACCGAATGTTAATGAATCTTTTGACTATATAGACTAATATTAATGAATCTTTTGACTATATAGACTAATATTAATGAATCATTTGATTATATAGACTGATATTAATGAATGATTTGACTATATAGACTAATATTAATTAATCATTTGCCTATAGAGATTAATGTTAATGAATGATTTAACTATATAGATTAATATTAATGAATCATTTGATTATGGAGATTAATGTTAATATATCATTTAACTATAGAGGTTAAATTTAATGAATCATTTAACTATAAAGGTTAAAATTAATGAATCATTTATATCTAAAATCGGCTGGTTTAGGTTGAGAAAATATTTTATAGGACTTAAATAAAGAAAAAAGAGTGTTAAATGAAGTTATTCCGTCTTTAGAAGAAGTATTGTAAAGAAGCCCAACCTAAGCCCAGTTTTATGTGTAAAAATATTCTTGTTTAGAACTGGTTTACAGAATGATCTTAATAGGAAAGTATGTTTAAAAAAATTCTAACAGACTACAAAAGTATATATTTTTATAACGTCGATTTGGGCCTAAAAATGGGTTTAAAACTTTACATTTTATATTGTAAAGTTAAATGGTAATTTGCTTATAAAGATATATTACAAATGAAAGAAGACTGTTTGAGAATTCAATGTAAAGAATGTTGAAAATGTAAAAACAATATTGCAATGACAGGTCCTTACAGTAATAGAATAGAGAAATATATTAATGAAAGGTCCTTACAGTAATAAAATAGAGAAATATATTAATGAAATATATAAATCTTTTACCAAAAACAAACTTCATTCTTTAATTATTAAGCGAAAAGTTATACAATGAGTTATCTGCGCTATGTGCGGGAATAAACCCCCAAAAATTATAGATTTATATAACTCCTCAAGCCCACCGGTATGGGCTAAAAATATGAATCATAATTTTGAGCGATGACAATTTAGTTGGCTTCTCAGGTTGAGTTAAGTAAACTACTAATCCGTGGTGACAAGAAAACCAACTTGAAGAGAAAAATATACACTGCTGGCCAAACTCTTAAGGCTAATGTACATAACGAAAAAATATGCATTTTGCATTGTTAGACTCAAGCACTTATTTGAGTAGAGCTTTGAACGATCACAATAAGAAAAGGGAAAATAAAAATAAACTTTTTTTACCAATCGTTTTTACATATATAAATAAACTACTGTTATTTTGGTTCACACTTTCTGCCAGAATGTTAGAGTAAGTAATAAATACGTTCCAAATCAAGTTAAGGGATTCATTGATGAAGTATTTGGTTAATTCTTTCTAAATGTTACGTTTTCCAACAGATGATTTAAGTTCGAGGTCAGGGACCTATAAAACTTCTAGACTAGATAGATGTCGCTGTTGTTGTATTTACAACAAAGTTGCTTAAGGGTATCTTTGCTGGTAATTCCTAGTTTCGAAGTGGCAGAATAGAGGGAAATAAACATGTCAAAACAAACCATCGCCATCTGGAGAGAGATTTGCAAACACATTAAGATACTTAAAGGGCAAATATGTTCGGTAACTCAAGTCCGGCATATTGAAAGTCGATCACCCCAGCCAGCAGACCATGTCTGTCAGGGAACAGTTATCATAGTTGAAGGAGTGAAATATATTCTCCAATCTACGCCTGTATCTTACTATTAGGTCATGCATGACAACGTAATGATAGAAAGAAAGCGAAATGTGCTTTGACAACAGACATACATAGAAGTGTGACTATACTTTCCAGCGTTGTAACCCAACTGGTTAAATGGATTTGAGAGAAAAGCTCATTCAGCAATACAGTGCGCAAACTTATTACTTTATGAGTATAAGTGCAATGCTATTATACACATTCTCACTGGAATCCCGTAATAAAGAAGTTTGTTATTAAAAGTAGAATATTGACCTATCAAACTTAATGGTACAAGTGTTTTTATTATGCCTTGGAAGCAAAACGTTTATTACAAACGTTCTAAAATTGATAATTTTATTCAGGAAAATTTGGTAAAATTTAGTACTATGAAAGACAAGCAGCTCTTTTTAAAACAAATATTCGATCCAAGTTCGAATTCTTGTGAAGCCACTAAATATTCCCCGCACTTTAAACTGTAAGTATGTTAAAAGAGTGTCAATAATTCCTTAGAGTGGGCAGTGGGTGTTAGGCTTGAATGACTTGTTAAAAGAGTGTCTGTAATTTCCTTAGAGTGGGCAGTGGGTGTTAGGCTTGAATGACTTGTTAAAAGAGTGTCTGTAATTTCCTTAGAGTGGGCAGTGGGTGTTAGGCTTGAATGACTTGTTAAAAGAGTGTCAGTAATTTCCTTAGAGTGGGCAGTGGGTGTAAGGCTTGAATGACTTGTTAAAAGAGTGTCTGTAATTTCCTTAGAGTGGGCAGTGGGTGTTAGGCTTGAATGACTTGTTAAAAGAGTGTCTGTAATTTCCTTAGAGTGGACAGTGGGTGTAAGGCTTGAATGACTTGTTAAAAGAGCGTCAGTAATTTCCTTAGAGTGGGCAGTGGGTGTTAGGGTGCTTCTGAATGTCTGCCTTGTCTTTGGTCACTTTTATCCGTTAAATATGAAGCACAACCCTGGATGGTTTCCTAAAATTAAGAATGACGACAGATAGTATTACTAGCTATGAACAAAAATTAAAAATACAGTATTTTATAAAAATGTGTAATAAACAATTAAATTGTTATTAATATAATATTAATGTGTCTCTTTAATTAGAAAAACAAAACATATTAAACATACATTTCTTAAGTTTGTTGTTTAACCTGTTAGATTTATTTATATATTTTGTTAAAACATTTTTGGTCAGTCTAGCTTACATTATTTTATATGATTTATCAGTACCTTTGAAGATTCTGTAAGTTTTAATTTATATCTCGTTAATAACGTTTTAGTATAGTATAGAAATACATCATGTATCTTTTTATGTATAAGATTTGTTTCTTATAAATGTGTAAATAGTCGTAGAATGGCATTTACCTATACTTAAACTGTATATAAACGAAAGACTCCACAGAAACAATACTGGGATATGCAACCTACTTTAGTATAAATGCTGCTTAAAGTCAAACAAATTCTTATCATGGTCTAATCTAATTTTATATCGATGTGATGAAAGCTAATATAAGCCTATCCAGGATATCACGATTCACAGATATATTAAATAAAAATGACCTTGTTATTGAGACACAAAAAAACTAAGGCTTGACTGAAAAGTTTATATTATTGTGAAATAAAGCTTAAATATTTGTCGTTGTTTGAAGTTAAGCACAAAGATATACAACGGGTTATCTGTGATCTGCCCACCACGCATATCAAAACTAAGATTATAGCAATGTAAGCCCACAGACTCTGCCACTGGGGAAAATCTGAAATTAAGTTCATTTAATATATAGTGTGAATGAATGATTTTAATTTTTATGTATTCACAATGTATAATCATGTCTCGAACTTTATAATTAATGAAAGGGGTTACATTTCGTGTGTCGGCATGATTACACTATGACATGATTACACTATGATATAGCAGTTGAACGTATGCTATGTATACACACAAGTTATTCTCTTTACCAACAGTAATTAATTGTACTTTCCATAGCGATGTATACAGTAGAAGAATTACAATTAGGTTCAAGGAGTTCCTGCTGCATGTATAACAATGTGAACAAAATGCAACGTCATACTTTCCACAAAGTCATTTTATCACATATTTACCATCTCTTTCAATATAGCTCAGGTCAGAAATGGCTTCAGTATTCCTAAGTCGAATTATGTTGGATGGTTTCGTTTGATTTACAAAGTCATAACTAATTATTATGTAGTATAGTATAGTATTACAGTAATGGTACAGTAACATTTTATAATCTCATATCGTCGCTTGAACCGTGGGATCTTTTCAGTTGATGCAGCGTTTTTTGTTTAATTTCTTTTTTGTTTCAGTTTGTTTTTGAGTTAATAACAAATTATATACATTACAATAAACGTAAGTACAGGATTTTTAAGCTTGAATTTTAATGTTGTTTTGAAAAAAATGTTCAAAGGTTACAATCATATATTGGTTTTACTAAGATTATAATAACTATGAATTTGTTTATCAGTCTTGGTTAAAGGTTGCTTTCACTTGAATGAGATCAAAAACTCAACGAGAAATGGAAAACAAAATTTTAACTAAAATCAATATTTATAAAAACGAGCTAACTTTCCTACTGAACCAGAACTGTGATTCTTACTCAAAGATAAAGAACAAGTAATACTATCAAATCCTTATCTGTTTTATTTGTAATATAATTCATAACTTCAAATATTATGTGCAGAAAACCCCACTTGTGTAGAGCTATTAGTTTATATAACTCCAGATATAGTTAGACTGATGATGTTTCCTTATCATTTTAGTTCAGATAAAATAAGATAGAAGTTGAGAATGGTATTCGGTCATTGAAAAAAACATCTAAATTAAAGAGAAAAATCAACCTAAAATAAAAGGTCTATTATTGTATTTAAAAATAGTGCGGATTCCGAATTTTTTTCTACGAAAATAGTAATAAAAATTGCAAATGAAAAATTATAAAACTGTGGATTTTTTAAATATATTGATTGATTTTGTGGAATAAAGCACAAAGCTATACAAAGGCTTACCTGGGCTCTGCCCACCACGGATATCGAAACCCGATTTATAGTAGTGTGAGTTCGCAAACATAGCGTTGTGCGACTTGAGGGGGGGCGCTTTTTAAACTGTCTAAATTAAAATTATTTCTTACAAAAAGCTCATTGCTTTTCAGTTAAATGCTGTCAAATTCCATGTATCAGGTACGCCATTTTGTGGCCTCACTAAGTAATTATAAGTGCTTGTTAATTATATGCCAAAGGGTAAACAAGAATAGTAAAACAGCTTTGTTTGAATAAACTCCTTGTACAAAAAATTTTTTAAGTTTAAAATTGAATTGTTTCACACATATACTGATACAAGGAAGACTGACAGCAAGATAAGACATATTAACCTAATGATGCAAGTGTGTGTTGTTTTTAACAGGTGAGTTGTGTTGTAAGATAAAGACAACGGAATGATAAAGAGTTATAATGTGTATCTATATACGTATAAAAGCCAAGTGTTAGTCGGCCACGCTTGCTTTCTCTGAATATAGTGAGTTGCATTATGACGTCAGATTAGGTCGGTTCTGAATAGAAAGACGCCTGTGAAAAATAAGTTAAACATTAACATAAAGTCTTTATTAAAATAGGCTAAAGATGTCAGTTATTTGAAGAGTCCGACTTTTCCTCCGAAGAAGAACAGGTGTATATATAATCATATGGTCAAAGAGCGTTTTAATCTTTAGTCCAAGAGCACCAGTATGTATCGTGTTTGTTCAGTAATATGTAGTATGTTCCTTGGAAAGAAAATGTTATATTTAGTTTGTGTTTGTGTGGTTTTGAATTTCGCGCAAAGCTACGCGAGAGCTATCTGCGCTAGTGCCACAAGAAGTGATACACTAGAGACAAACGCAAACTTTTTTATTGTTTTTTACCAACAAATAGCGAGTTTCACTATAACAACAGCATGGCTGAAAGGAAGCACTTTCAGTGATCAGATTCGACATACGAATTTCAGACAGTGAGTCAATACACTGACCAACAGACCTAGCCAGGTCTTACACGCTGGTTAATTAGTTAATGTTAGACTTGCGTGTTGTAGTCAACTACAATTTATCTAAAACGTACTGTTTTACTGAAAGTCCATAAAATAATAAACAATACATGCTATTGTGAATTATTTTATTTTCATATTTAATCGGATATATTTTCTTTTTTGCAAACTTTTATAAGAAAAACATTCAGTCAGTTGCGCAAATGACGCAGAAAGAAGTTAGATGTGAAATATGCGAATTCAGTTATATATAAGGGAAGTAACAGGTAACCAATTATATATTACATTCAGGAATTGTAAGACTTCGAAATATCTTTGAAGCCGAATTTCAACGAACCACCGTTGACATGATCACTGAATGCTTGATATGAGAAGTTTTAAATTATGCTTGCTCATCAAAGACAAAAATAGCAATAACATTTAGACCGACAAAGACGCAAATAGATTACTGTAATATTGAACACGCTGGACGATCTGTAATGAAATTCTTGAATCAGTTACGAAGGAATGTAAACGTGACGGAGAGACAAACATTTGAAGATTGAGGTTGTTTGATAAAGTATGGAAATATAATTAATGATAAAATAAAAACACTTCCTTCAAACGAGGTTGTTTGATAAAGTATGGAAATATAATTAATGATAAAATAAAAACTTTCATATTTACTTTTCTTATACGATACAGATGAAAAAAGACGTCATCTATACTGTAGGAAAAAACTCCAATGAGAATTTCGTTTCAATAAATTAATAAATCTTACAAACATATTAACAATAAAATCTAAATTCAAATGTGAATTTAGGAACGTTGATAAGAAACTAATTCATATTACTTAAGATAAGACTATTTTGTTGTTTAAGTTAAACAAAAAGCTACTCAATGGGCTATCTGTGCAGTGCCTACCACGAGTATCGAAACTCGGTTTCTAGCGATGTAAGTCAACAGACATACAACTGAGGGGGCATGACGGGATGATGATCAGATATCAATGACTTATGTTTAGCTACGTGCCGAAATAACCTTGTTTGTTTGTTTTTGAATTTTGCACAAAGCTACTCGAGGGCTATCTGTGCTAGCCGTCCCTAATTTAGCAGTGTAAGACTAGAGGGAAGGCAGCTAGTCATCACCACCCACCGCCAACTCTTGGGCTACTCTCTTACCAACGAATAGTGGGATTGACCGTCACATTATAACGTCTTCACGGCTGGGAGGGCGAGCATGTTTTGCGCGACTCGGGCGCGAACCCGGGACCCTCAGATTACGAAGCGCACGCCTTAACGCGCTAGGCCATGCCAGGCCCCCGAAATAAGCAGCGGCCCACGTGATTTCTTATGGTAAATATTGTGAATGGTTATTATACAATAGTTTGTATAACACTTTACACATCCATGTTTTCTCATTTTGAACCTAAAATTTGATTTCACAACTTTCTGTCGCAATTTTTCTTTTCTTTTTAGATCGCTCGCATTTTAGAGATATGTTGTTTTTTATTAGATATCCATGTTTTTGTTATTGTACGTTAGGTTAAAATAGCCACAAAGGACATAAGTTTGATACCCAGGTTCACTTTAAAAGAGTCAATATTAAGCACCTATTAAATTTGGATATATTATAATTACATGCGGATTTCTTCAATAACTCATTAACTTTGATTCTATGCCTTAAGTTCCTTCTAAATATATATTATATTCTTGGTACAGTTCCATAAAGTTATATTGTAAGATATGTTAGTTTTATCCCAGAAACTAAGGCACTTGTGTATCGGGATGTGTATTTATCAGTTTCGAGGTATGATGCACAATACTAAGCAAATATAATGTGAAACATTTTACACGAAGGCGGTTTTGAGCTCCTAATATCCGGATTTCACGTCCATTTTGTATAAACTTAAAAACATTCCTCTTTCAAAAATATATATTCAAATATGTGGGAAGGATTTGGATGTGATCAAAATAGCCAATATTTCTCGAGACAAGCGTCATTTTTGTTTATATTGTCCATATCTCCGACAGTACTGGAGTGGACACAATTAAATGTCTCTCAGGCTAAAAATAAATATATTCCGACTATACAGTACCGACTGGTTCTTAAATGTTAAGCTTATCAGTAACAGTATTGATAATAGGCATTTGGTATTGAGTATTTAGTTTCAGGCTACAACTATAAATACAATTGTTAAGGAGTTAAGATTTCACAGTTTGTTATATGTGCAATAAAGTTGTTTTATTTGGAGACTTGGGACTGTGCAATAAAGTTGTTTTATTTAGGGACTTGGGAATGTGCAATAAAGTTGTTTTACTTGGAGACTTGGTACTGTGCAATAAAGTTGTTTTATTTAGGGACTTGGGACTGTGCTATAAAGTTGTTTTACTTGGAGACTTGGTACTGTGCAATAAAGTTGTTTTATTTAGAGACTTGGGACTGTGCAATAAAGTTGTTTTATTTAGGGACTTGGGACTGTGCAATAAAGTTGTTTTATTTAGGGACTTGGGACTGTGCTATAAAGTTGTTTTATTTGGAGACTTGGTACTGTGCAATAAAGTTGTTTTATTTAGAGACTTGGGACTGTGCAATAAAGTTGTTTTATTTAGGGACTTGGGACTGTGCAATAAAGTTGTTTTATTTAGGGACTTGGGACTGTGCAATAAAGTTGTTTTATTTGGAGACTTGGGACTGTGCAATAAAGTTGTTTTATTTGGAGAATTGGGACTGTGCAATAAAGTTGTTTTATTTAGGGACTTTGGACTGGCATGTACTTAAAGGAAGGTACCAATGAAGATGTACAATTTGTAAGTTGAAGATTACCATAATTAAAGCAGAGGCAACAGATTGATAGAAGTGTAGACCGTGGGAAATGACAGCATGATTTCAGGAAGAGCTTAGGCTTTTACATACAAGAAATAAATAAGCTAACAATGAGCTTCAGGAAGTTAAAAAGTATAAAATTAGGGTAAAAACCAGGTAATTTAGTTATAATGAGTATATTCTGTTGAACAACATATTTCAGCTCTTGGCTTGTGCAGATGAGAGACTGTTGGTAATAAGGACAACAAAAGGAACAGAGAAGAATATGGATGATAAATTAAAAGAGGATTCTTTGATAAGGCATATGAATAGGATAGTCTGTGGGGTAAATAGGGAGACAATAATTATATTATAATACCCACGTGCACATGTGGAGGCTATAACCAATAGAGCAGAAAATATAATAAAGAGAACCAGCAGAGATGTAGTTTTTGTCATGTATCATGGAGCTAATGATAAATGTAAAGGTAGATCATGGAAGCTAATTAATAAGTACAAGGGGTTTATAACGATATTTAACTAAAAAGGCCGTAACTTGAGTTTGTCAGAGAAAATACCAAAGAAAAAGATCAAATTATAAGTTACTCACTGGAGCTAAATGCTAGGCTTAGTGTGTAAGAATGGGCTGATTGGCTGTTTGGAGTTGTGAGATCAGTTCAATAGAAGAAGGAAGCTTTGTGAAATGGATGGTTTATATTTAAATAACATAAGTGGTGGCTTATTAATCAGGGCTATTAACTCAGCTGTAAGGAAGGTTTTAACTCAGGACTGGACAAAAGGTTCAGAACAAACTAAATATAGAAAGAATAAGAGGTAGAGAAAACTTTAGCGTAGGAAATGAGCATAGAAATAGTTATAAAGAGAAGTGTTACTATTGTAATGCTAGATAAAACAGATGACTTTAGTAAGATAGAGAATAAAGATAGGCTTAAGTGTTACTATTGTAATGCTAGAAGTATAATAAATAAAACAGATGACTTTAGTAAGATAGAGAATAAAGATAGGCTTAAGTGTTACTATTGTAATGCTAGAAGTATAATAAATAAAACAGATGACTTTAGTAAGATAAAGAATAAAGATAGGCTTAAGTGTTACTATTGTATTGCTAGAAGTATAATAAATGAAACAGATGAATTTAGTAAGATAGAGAATAAAAATAGGCTTAAGTGTTACTATTGTAATGCTAGAAGTTTAATAAAAAAACAGATGACTTTAGTAAGATAGAGAATAAAGATAGGCTTAAGTGTTACTATTGTAATGCTAGAAGTATAATAAATAAAACAGATGACTTTAGTAAGATAGAGAATAAAGATAGGCTTAAGTGTTACTATTGTAATGCTAGAAGTATAATAAATAAAACAGATGACTTTAGTAAGATAGAGAATAAAGATAGGCTTAAGTGTTACTATTGTATTGCTAGAAGTATAATAAATGAAACAGATGAATTTAGTAAGATAGAGAATAAAGATAGGCTTAAGTGTTACTATTGTAATGCTAGAAGTTTAATAAAAAAACAGATGACTTTAGTAAGATAGAGAATAAAGATAGGCTTAAGTGTTACTATTGTATTGCTAGAAGTATAATGAATGAAACAGATGAATTTAGTAAGATAGAGAAGTTTGATATAATGAGAATAAGAGAAACATGGTTAAACACTGATGACAGAAGTGTATTTGAAATGTAGGTTATTTTATGGGGACGGAACATTGAAAAGATGGGATTTCTTTGTAAAGTATGAGTTTGTAGAAATTGAAGATATGAAAGATAATAACAATGTGACGGAATCCATTTGGGTTTCTCACTAGTTGACATAACGAGAAAACGCTTTTAATTGGAATATGTTACAGACCACCAAATTCGTGATGACGAGAAACTCACTTGATGTAAATATGTATTCTCGAGATGGCTGGTATAGTTATTAGCACTTTAATTAAAATAAAATACAGAAAAACATTTTGACCTTCCTAGGTCATCTGCAGGTAAATAAAGAGAGAGTTTACAACTGACCGGTGCCGGACACACGTCTTAGGGGTGAGAGGGTAAATGGGTACGGGATTGTAGAGGGCGCTGCAGTTGGATGTTAGGTTATGAATTAGTGTAGGTATAAAGGTATTCCTTTATATCGGTTTAATTTTTGTTTTAGTTGTTGTATAAGTAGGGCTTCTTTGATTTTACATTTGTTTATATTTGTTTCCCTACTTAATATCTGTGTGTTTTCTATAGCTATGTTATATTTATTTGATTCGCAGTGTTAAAAATGTGTGAAGGTGTTTTTGTGTTCTTTGAATCTGGTTTCCAATTTTCTGTTTGTTTCTTCAATATAAAAGTCTTGTAAGTTGTTGCATTGTATTTTATAAATAATGTTGGTGTTGTGTTTGTCAGTGTAGTTTTTACATAGTATGGACTTTAGTTTTATATCTTGTTTTTGAATAAATTTACTGTTTACTGGAATGTTGTGTTTTGTTATAAGTTTTTTTTTTAAATTTTGTTTATTCTTTCGCTAATGTAGGGAACATATGGTATACAGCAGTGTGAGGTTTTGTAGTTTGTTATATCTTGGGATTTATTGTTGTTTGTTTGTTGTTCTAGGTGTGTGCGTATAATTTTTCCCACGGTTTTTTGAGGAAATTTGTTGATGTTGATGAAGTGTTGTTTTATTTTGTTGGTTTCATCATTAATTTTATCTGGTGAACATAGTTTTATGGCTGTGTTTATTTGGTTTCTTAATATGTTCAGTTTTTGTTTTGTTTCATGTGCTGAGTCCCAGGGAATGTATAATCCAGTATGGGTGATTTTTTTGTGGATTTCTGTTTTGAATTGTGTATCAGTTCTAGTGATCTTGAGGTTAAGAAATGCTATTTGGTTAGTTTTTTCCTGTTCACAGATGAACTTAATGTTGGGTGTATCGAATTAATGTAATTGAAAAAACTAAGACTTCCCGTTTTACAATAATCCGAGGGTCGCGGGTTCGAATCCCTGTCACACCAAACATGCTCGCCCTTTCAGCCGTGGGGGCGATATAATGTGATGTCAATCCTACTATTCGTTGGTAAAAGAGTAGCCCAAGAGTTGGCGATGTGTGGTGATGATTAGCTGTCTTCCCTCTAGTCTTACACTGCTAAATTAGGGACGGCTAGCGCAGATAGCTCTCGTGTAGCTTTGTGTGAAATCTAAAACAAACCAAATCCTCTTTACAGAAGTTCCAACCACTGAAGTCTTCAAGAGAGTTTTAGAACTTTGTATCCACGACCCCAACCCATTGATACAGCAACCAGTTAGCAAACTTTATAGAATTCACTACCACCGAAACTATCTTTATGTTCAATAACCAAAGCTACCAACAAATAAATGGCTTAAGTATAGAGAATCCCGTGTCATCAGTTGTAACCAACATTTTTATAACACAGACTGAATCTCAAGCGATCACTTCAGCCTTACACACACTACTATACTGGTACAGATATGTTGACAATACAATTGCTGGATTCACATCTACAGCGCACACACTTAGTTTTTTGAACCACGTTAACTCTATACATCCCGACATCAAGTTCACCTGTGAACAGAACAAAACTAACCAAATGGTATTTCTCAACCTCAATACATAAAAAACAAAAACCCAACATATTAAGAAACCAAATAAACACAATCACAAAACTATGTTCACCAGATAAACATTAACAATGAAATCAACAAAGTAAAACAACACTTCATCAACATCAACAAATTTCCTCCAAAAACTGTTGATAAAATTAAACGCACACACCGAGACCAACAACAATAAATCCCGAGATCTCTATTAGGTTTGATACCATTAGGTTTGAGACTATTAGGTTTGATACTATTAGGTTTGAGACTATTAGGTTTGATACTATTAGGTTTGATAATATTAGGTTTGATACTACTTGGTTTGAGACTATTAGGTTTGATACTATTAGGTTTGATACTACTACATTTGATACTATTAGGTTTGATACTACTTGGTTTGATACTATTAGATTTGATATTATTAGGTTTGATACTATTAGGTTTGATACTACTTGGTTTGATACTATTAGGTTTGATACTTGGAGATAGAAATAATGATATTTTGTTTGCAGATTCAAAAACAATTGAAGAGAAGATAGAAGAATTGTATGTTGTAAAATAGACAGTTATCTGGATACACTTTTCAAGATGTGGAAAATGTTTAAAGATACCTTTTTGAATGTTCAAGGTAAACATGTTCCTTATGGAAAAAAAATGGTGCCTGCAAGTTAAAACGAAGTTAGATCGTAAATAGTTTAAAGATAAAAGTAAATATATTATATTTAAACTGTTGATATGAGATATGATACGAGGTTTAAGAAATATGACGAAACAAGGAATGGTGCCTCCAAAAAGGGTGTAGAGAAAAGATTTAAAAATTAACAGTAAGGACTTCTTTAAATGGAATCCCGGGAGGGATGATAAATAAATGATGATTATGAGAAAGCTGGGTTATTAAGTTTAGTTTTTCTTCGGTTTATATTAACAAAGATTTAAGAGTACTAAATCTTGTTCAGCTGATAAATTGAAAAATAGTAAAACAAGATGATGGCTGCATTGATTCTGAGTTGGATAAGAAAAATATGGGAAGTTTAAATGATAAGCCACCTCGACCAGATCATATCTCACCACGGGTTTTTAAGTAAGCCACCTAGACCAGATCATATCTCACCACGGGTTTTTAAATAAGCCACCTAGACCAGATCATATCTCACCACGGGTTTTTAAATAAGCCACCTAGACCAGATCATATCTCACCACGGGTTTTTAAATAAGCCACCTAGACCAGATCATATCTCACCACGGGTTTTTAAATAAGCCACCTAGACCAGATCATATCTCACCACGGGTTTTTAAATAAGCCACCTAGACCAGATCATATCTCACCACGGGTTTTTAAATAAGCCACCTAGACCAGATCATATCTCACCACGGGTTTTTAAATAAGCCACCTAGACCAGATCATATCTCACCACGGGTTTTTAAATAAGCCACCTAGACCAGATCATATCTCACCACGGGTTTTTAAATAAGCCACCTAGACCAGATCATATCTCACCACGGGTTTTTAAATAAGCCACCTAGACCAGATCATATCTCACCACGGGTTTTTAAATAAGCCACCTAGACCAGATCATATCTCACCACGGGTTTTTAAATAAGCCACCTAGACCAGATCATATCTCACCACGGGTTTTTAAATAAGCCACCTAGACCAGATCATATCTCACCACGGGTTTTTAAGTAAGCCACCTAGACCAGATCATATCTCACCACGGGTTTTTAAATAAGCCACCTAGACCAGATCATATCTCACCACGGGTTTTTAAATAAGCCACCTAGACCAGATCATATCTCACCACGGGTTTTTAAATAAGCCACCTAAACCAGATCATATCTCACCACGGGTTTTTAAATAAGCCACCTAGATCAGATCATATCTCACCACAGGTTTTTAGATAAGCCACCTAGACCAGATCATATCTCACCACGGGTTTTTAAATAAGCCACCTAGACCAGATCATATCTCACGACGGGTTTTTAGATAAGCCACCTAGACCAAATCATATCTCACCACGGGTTTTTAAATAAGCCACCTAGACCAGATCATATCTCACCACGGGTTTTTAAGTAAGCCACCTAGACCAGATCATATCTCACCACGGGTTTTTAGATAAGCCACCTAGACCAGATCATATCTCACCACGGGTTTTTAAATAAGCCACCTAGACCAGATCATATCTCACCACGGGTTTTTAAGTAAGCCACCTAGACCAGATCATATCTCACCACGGGTTTTTAAATAAGCCACCTAGATCAGATCATATCTCACCACGGGTTTTTAAATAAGCCACCTAGATCAGATCATATCTCACCACGGGTTTTTAAATAAGCCACCTAGACCAGATCATATCTCACCACGGGTTTTTAAATAAGCCACCTAGACCAGATCATATCTCACCACGGGTTTTTAAATAAGCCACCTAGACCAGATCATATCTCACCACGGGTTTTTAAATAAGCCACCTAGATCAGATCATATCTCACCACGGGTTTTTAAGTAAGCCACCTAGACCAAATCATATCTCACCACAGGTTTTTAAGAAGGTTAAATATTGGATATATGAACCAGTTGCTACTATTTTTGTACGTGCTTAAATCGTGGGCAGGTGATAAGAACGGTGATAAAAATTGTTCCATTAATTATAGACCTATTAATCTTACATCGTTCATGAGAAATGTTTTGTAAAGTCTGTTAGTAGATGCTTTACAAAGTAATTTAACAAATTTTAGAATCTTATTTGTTGCTGAACACGGTTTTACAAAGGAAACGTTGAATTTTTATGTAGATGAGGGTACGGGTGTAGATTTGGTTATCTATATTTATAGGGAGCATTTAAAAAGTTATCGCATAAAAAGTTTGAACAAATTATCTTTGTAGGCGTGGGGGATAAGGTAGATCGGCGAGTCGTTGGATGCATGATTTATATCAATGGAGGGATAAGGTAGATCGGCGAGTCGTTGGTTGCATGATTTATATCAATGGCAGGGATAAGGTAGATCGGCGAGTCCTTGGATGCATGATTTATATCAATGGCAGGGATAAGGTAGATCGGCGAGTCGTTGGATGCATGATTTATATCAATGGAGGGATAAGGTAGATCGGCGAGTCGTTGGATGCATGATTTATATCAATGGAGGGATAAGGTAGATCGGCGAGTCGTTGGATGCATGATTTATATCAATGGAGGGATAAGGTAGATCGGCGAGTCGTTGGATGCATGATTTATATCAATGGCATAGATGAAATAATTGTAAAAAATTGATTTACAGGTGATATTAAGACTTTGGGTATTTCTAGCTGTGAAGAGGATGCTACTGATTTACAAAGGGATTTAGATCAATTAATGATTTGGGTTGTTAGGTTTAAAGGATGAAGAATGCAGCATAACGTATGTGAGTTACAAATTAAATTATAATTTGGATGGGAGTAACTATAACAGTGTCACAAAACCAAAATCTTTGTGGCCTAAAGACAAGCATTGTCGTAAATTTGTCACAATAATATAGTAAACTGTCTGGTTTATTTCAAGATCACTTTACTTCAGAAACTAAATATTTATATTGATTTTTGTCATCATAGATAAAGTTCATATCCATCTAATTTCAAGCTTGGTCACAATGCGGCAACAGCAACTTGTAATATCAAACATGCATTTGGTGATGACACAACTAATGAGCGCACAGCACAGCGTTGGATTAGGAAGTTTTGCTCTGGTGTCACAAGCCTTGAAAATGAGTCTCAAGACCCCCTCAGACAGCCATTAATAAGGAAGAATTGAACGTCTTCGTTGAATCAGGCACCAACCATACAGTGAGAGAACTTGCTGGCAAACTAATGCTTATTATTCAACAGTTTCCTGATATCTTGAAACAACTAGTAAGGGTTAAAAACCTTTATAGGTTGGTACCCCACGAATTGATTGAAAATGGTCAAACAAAACGAGTTGCAATCTGTTCCTTACTTCTTACACGCAAAAAAATAAAGACCCGTTGTTCTATAGAAATATTACCTGTGATTCTTTAAGGCAATGAACAATTATCCGGACAGTGACTGGACTATGTAGGAGCACCAAACCAGCTCTTCAATCCATGGTGGTTGTCAACAGGTGGCTTTCATTATTCATTCTTAAACCCAGGAGAAACAATCAAAGCAGAGAAATATTGTTTTGAATTTAAAATTATGCATCGAAAGGTGTCACAAAAACGTCCAGCAATTAACCAATCACACTGGACTCATATGTTTCGTGACAATTCTTGACCACATGTCTCACGTGTTATCGTCCAAGAACTAAACAAACTTCATTATAAAACTTTACCTCATCCACCATATTCACCAGCTTTTTCCCCTAATGATTATAGCTTTTCAATTCATTTGGAAACCAAAGGTCAATTGAATATATTTACAAAGACTTCATTGTGTCAAAAGACGTCCACTGCTTTAAATATGGCATTTATAAAGTTACAACTAGTTGGCAGAAATGTATTGAGCTAAAGGAGCTTACCTTGATTAAATAATTTAAACAACAAAGAAATGTAGTTAAATTCACCCTAAAATTCTATTTGTCCTACTACTAGCAACAACAAACTGCTTGGATGGCTTTTGAAACTGATCTATCAGACTGTTGCGTATGAGATGTCGGGTTTTTATAGGAATATGTGAATAAAATCCAAAGAAGTTATAATTTCATTGTATAAAGCACCAATTAGGCCATATTTGAAATATTATTTCCAGTTTTGGGCTCCTGACTTTGGGAAGAACATTGAATTATTAGAAGAGGCTCAGAGAAGGGCTCCCAGAAGGATTCTTGTGACAGAGTAGCGTACGAGAAAAGGTTGAAAATAAAAGAGTCAGAGACAATCTGCTTGAAAAGGGAATTGGTAGTGTTGACACACTACTGTTTGCATAATTAACAGCGGGAATATGGGACACAAGTATATATTTTGGCTAGATAGAAGTCATCTTCAGATAAAACATTTTTTTCTAACAGAATAATTGGCCTTTGTAACGGGTTGCTTTCAAATGTTGTGGAGGTAGTAAATTTATATGAGTTCAAGACAAAGCTTGGTATTTTATGGAAAATGACTTTAGGAATTTGTTTACAATTTATTTATATAATAGTTTTAGTTTAGTTTAGGGGATGGGGAAGAACTAACAGATTTCTTGATGTTTCAAAACATTATGTTATCTTATATACAGAGAATTACGTAAAGGTTAGTTTCTTGTGAACTTCTGTGAAATATAAGTTATAGAGAGGCATTCACCTCTGAATGTAAAATTCAGGTAAACATCGGCGGTATTTAGTTATAGAGAGATGTAATAGTAAGGTTCATGTGATATTCTGTAGTACATGAGTTATATAGAGATATTAACCAGCAAAGTTTCAAACAATCTTCTGCACTATGAGTTATAGAGAGGAATTTACCGGTTAAGGTAAGTATAACCAGAACGTTTGGCATACGAGTTGTAATGGTATTCATTGTTCAGTAAACATTTGCCACAGAAACATTTGTATAAATCGTTTTTAATGTATAGTAACCATTAACAACAGCGAAAATAGTAGAACTGGAATTTAACGTATAGTAAACATTTACCACAACACAAATAGGAGAAATGGTATTTAATTAACAATAAACATTTAACGCAATATAAGTTGTAGAAGTGGTATTTAATTAACAATAAACATTTAACGCAATATAAGTTGCAGAAGTGGTATTTATTTTTAATTTATGATAGATATTAGTCACAGTTACTCTGTCAGAAGTGTTATGTAAGACAAAGTAAACATTAACCACAGTAGTAGTTGTTGCTGTGGTGTTTAACATATATTAAATACTCATCACAACTAAAATAGGAAAAGTGGTATTTCACATATAATAATAATTAACAACAAACTAAGTCGTAAAGCTGGTATTTAACACATGGTAAAAAATGTTAGACGTGAGGTTTACTAAATAGTAAACATTAACCACAACAACAGTAGCGGAAGTTATATTTAATATTACACAAATATTAGAACTGTTATTAAATATATAGTAAACATTAACCATAGCACCAGTAGTATAAGTGGTATTTAACATGTATTAAATATTAGCTGCAGTAACAGTAATATAAGTACTGTTTTTATATAGTAAACATTAACCATAAAACATCCCACATATATATCACTGAACAACGATTAAAATATTAGGAATACACATGTGGGACGTTATGGGCTTGAACACATATAATTCGCTTTCCTAATTTTTGTTTTTATTTCTTTTTACTAGTTAATTGTCGTATTTTTCATGTGAGACTGACGAACGGAGGTTAAGACTTATAGACAATGTATTCCCACCGCCATGTTTGTACTCAAATATAGCTACCTCCAAAACCTAGGCTACATTATATATCTCACATTATAGCTTGTATCCTGAGGAAACGTTAGTTATTTATGTTTATAAACCATTAAACAGAGTTTGATGTTTCTAACGCAGTCCTTTTCTTGGTGTGATTTTCACCTGACTGTCCAGTATTAATATTTTATGTGTATTTAGCCACTGGGATTGCTAAACTAATTATAGTGAATGAATTAATTACGGCGTAAATTATCCCGTGACTCCAGCCCTGTTTTTCAGTTGGTTTTTCGCAGAATACTGTCATAAAGTCTAGCAGACCTGGCATGTTAGGTTGGTTGTGACGCTCAACTCAGAACTCGTGGGTCGTAGGCTTAAATACCGTCATCGAATGCGCTCGCGCTTTTAGCCGATAAGGTGTTATAATACGACAGTCAGTAGCATGTTATGTCAGTAAAGAGTAGTTCAAAAGTTGGAGGTGGTTGACCAACTGCCTTTCTTCTAGTCCATCAATAGTCTTACATTAAGTCCAGCTAATGTGTATTATGGCCTGGCGTGGCCAAGCGCGTAAGGCGTGCGACTCGTAATCCGAGGGTTGCGGGTTCCTGCCCGCGTGGCGCCAAACATGCTCGCCCTTCCAGCCGTGGGGGCGTTATAATGTGACGGTCAATCCCACTATTCGTTGGCAAAAGAGTAGCCCAAGAGTTGGCGGTGGGTGGTGATGATTAGCTGCCTTCCCTCTAGTTTTACACTGCTAAATTAGGGACGGCTCGGTGCAATGGGCTAATAAATTACTCACTTAAATACTTGTTGAAGAATCCGCAAGCGATTGCGGCCCAATGTTCCCAAATGGAATCTAATGGTGATAACTAACTAACTAACTAATGTGTATTATAGCTAATGTGTGCTATAGCTAATGCGTATTTTAGTCTCCGAGTACCGTTACACAACAAAGTAAAATAAAATCTTGTTGTTATTTTTGTTTTCGAGTAACTTAATTCTATACACATTATTCTTGAGATGAAACTTAATTCTATACACATTATTTTTGAGATGAAACTTAATTCTATACACATTATTTTTGATATGAAACTTAATTCTATACACATTATTCTTGAGATGAAACTTAATTCTATACACATTATTCTTGAGATGAAACTTAATTCTATACACATTATTTTTGATATGAAACGTAATTCTATTCACATTATTTTTGAGATGAAACTTAATTCTATACACATTATTTTTGAGATGAAACTTAATTCTATGCACATTATTTTTGATATGAAACTTAATTCTATGCACATTATTCTTGAGATGAAACTTAATTCTATACACATTATTCTTGAGATGAAACTTAATTCTATACACATTATTCTTGAGATGGAACTTAATTCTATGCACATTATTTTTGAGATGAAACTTAATTCTATACACATTATTTTTGATATGAAACTTAATTCTATACACATTATTCTTGAGATTAAACTTAATTCTATACACATTATTTTTGAGATGAAACTTAATTCTATACACATTATTTTTGAGATGAAACTTAATTCTATACACATTATTTTTGAGATGAAACTTAATTCTATACACATTATTCTTGAGATGAAACTTGATTCTATACACATTATTTTTGAGATGAAACTTAATTCTATACACATTATTCTTGAGATGAAACTTAATTTATTCCGTAATCTGAATGTTTTATCTGGAAAAGTTGTGGCCCTAAAATAAAACATGAAAAACATGAATAGGTTCAGAAGCTCGGTTTACTCTCCTTTTAGGCTTTTCCAACAAATTTGCTCAAGTACAGTTTATGCTCTTGACCTCTTCGATAGCTTTCTACTTTCGGTAGTAGAAATTTCGAGTTATGTGTTTGTTTAGTAACAACAGCTAATCCCAGAGCTCGCGATCTCTTATTATTTTTCTCTAATGGGAGAAATACAAACCTCATGTACATAAGAACGAAAACTTTCGTTGTGTATCCATGGAATTAAACTCATCTTCCTTACTCTTACTAAATTACGAGTTTTTTTAACGACTTTGAGATCTGGTGTAACAATTACAATCCAATTCTTGAATCAAATAAAACTTAGTTGACTTCAGACATGCTTGAAATCATTATAACTTTATACTTAGGTGATTACATTTTTGTTAATAGTTAGTTGAGAAAGTGGCATATAATAAAACAGCAATAACAGATATAATGCTGGTCCAAGAAAGTTTACTATAGAATAAAAAATGAATGAAAACGTTTTACCATAGAAAAGTCTCTCTTGCAACAAATGTTTTAAAACATAAAAAGTAAAACTTCCTCTTATTGCAGATGTATTTGTTTATATATAGGAGTAAGATAGAGAATTACTTTTTAAAAGGTGAAATACCTTTTCACCTTATGTTCAAAGTTATAAAATAACATTCAGCAAAGTGAAAAATGTCACATTTTCCCATATCGAAAATTTCTATAGGTATCGTAGTGTTATAAGATGTTAGATATTTTGTAAGGGGGTTAGAAGGTGTTTAGTATTTTGTAAGGGGGTTAGGGGGTGTTTAGTATTTTGTAAGGGGGTTAGAGGGTGTTTAGTATTTTGTAAGGGGGTTAGAAGGTGTTTAATATTTTGTAAGGGGGTTAGAAGGTGTTTAGTATTTTGTAAGGGGGTTAGAAGGTGTTTAGTATTTTGTAAGGGGGTTAGAGGGTGTTTAGTATTTTGTAAGGGGGTTAGAAGGTGTTTAATATTTTGTAAGGGGGTTTGAAGGTGTTTAGTATTTTGTAAGGGGGTTAGAGGGTGTTTAGTATTTTGTAAGGGGGTTAGAGGGTGTTTAGTATTTTGTAAGGGGGTTAGAAGGTGTTTAATATTTTGTAAGGGGGTTAGAAGGTGTTTAGTATTTTTTAAGGGAGTTAGAAGGTTTTTAGTATTTTGTAAGAGGGTTAGAAGGTGTTTAGTATTTTGTAAGGGGTTCTAAGATATTTAGTGTTTGATAAAAAAATGGTTCTTTATTTTCACCCAATGGTTGTAGAATATTGTAAATATTGTAAATTAATGTCTACTCCCTAGATATTCGATGTGTTTACCTAATATAAAAACTTTATCCTGATGTACTGTTCTGCTTGGAAACCTCATTATAAAGCACAACTGAGAACAAACTTCATGTGCTCCTAAATGAGGAACATAGCTTTACAAACATTTGTTGACGTGAAACTTGCACGAGAGTTCTATAGCTTCCCAGGTAGTTCTGTTAATTTGGTTTACTTTGTTTTTTAATGACATAATTTGTAAATTTTTTAAACCTGTTGGCTCACATTGGTTTTGAAAGAAACTAGTTACCACGATCTAATAAATTATATTTTTACAGATATCAAATAGTTCGGTATGCAGCAAGTTAATCTTATAATACAAACAATAACAGCGCCTATGCATTACATATCATTTTTATTTTCCTAGAATAAAGTTCACAAAGTGGGAAATAAAAGTGTAAACTTAAGTTGAAAATCTAATTACGTTCCAGATAGAAGTGTGGACATATCAATAACATAATTTTATTAAACTAATCTTCTATACTAATTATAACTATGAATGTCATCACGTAACATAATCTATTTTTGCGTCGTAATAATAATAATAAATTTTCGACTTTTTTTTAACTGTATTCTTTATTTATCTATTTTGAATGAACTAATTACCGATAATTTGGTTGAATACAGCTATGTTTTCATTACTATTTACGAGCTATTGAATGTTTAAAATGAAGTGATATAATCTCACCCCCCCGGACTAATTTTCATCTATGAGAACACTATTAGGTGTCTGCTAAATATCTACACTTCGTATTCTGTTTAGTCAGAAATTAAAAGTTACGGGTAACTTTACCAGAATACTGTTTAATGAACCAGCGAGCAAAGCTGTAACGAGGGTAAACTTTGGTTTATCAGAAGTTATTTTAATTACTTGCAGTTAAATAAAAAGCTACATAGTAGGTTATCTGTCCTCTGCTCACCACATATATCCAAACCTAGACATACCTTTTTTTTTTTGGGGGGGGGCATTTACTCTATTGTGTGTGAGCAGAGAGCCGTAAGTATTTTACGCTGTCAGACAAACTCACATAGATTTAAAACTACACAAACGTAATTATATTTAGTAAAACTACACCAACGTAACTATATTTAATAAAAACCACACGTACATTACTTCATATAATATAAAACTACACGAACATAACTATATGTAATAAAACTGTACGCACATTACCTTATATAATATAAAATTACATTACGTAACTATATGTAATAAAACCACACGCACATTACCTTACTTAATATAAAATTACATTACGTAACTATAGTTAATTAAAGTTACACGTCATCAAGAATTAGTTTATCACTTCTGAATACTTGTTCACAAAGTGATAAGCATATGGTTTGGTTTGACTTGTTACACGAGGGCTATCTGCGCTAGCCGACCCTAATTTAGCAGTGTGAGACTAAAAGGAAGCTAGTCATCACCATCCACCGCCAACTCTTGGGCTACTGGTTTACCAACGAATAGTGGGATTAGCCGTAACATTATAACGCCTCCACGGCTGAAAGGGCGAGCATGTTTGGTGTGACGGGTATTCGAACCCGCTACCCTCGGATTACGAGTCGAGCGTCTTAACCACCTGGTCAAACCAGGCCTAAGCATATGGACTTGAATGAGCTGCGCATGCATATTTTACATCTAAATAAATCTAGAAGGACAATAGAAGTTGTATTTAGTGTAATATTCATATTATAGAGTGCTGTTTTTGTGAAATCATTTTCAAATGAATAAAGAAAAACCATTATGCAATTGGAACTCTTCAGACAAAGGTCTTTCTAACGATGTGATATCTGTAGGGTTTGACCAAGACATTTGCGAGAAACGTTCCAGACAGATAAATAAAATATTTATATGTATGATAAATGTGTTGCACAAAACTAAACACAATTAAACATATACCTTCAATAAAAGTCTATAAATCCGTGCTATTCTATATCAGTAAACTAATTTTCGGTTCAAGTCAACTAAACATTTCTAATATTGTAAAACAGCAAAAAGATATATGAGAACCGTTCAGTGTATTTGCATCAGATATGCCAGGATTCATGTAATTGAAGTATAATTATGTTTATATCGTTTGTAACAAATGTATTTGGTATGTTTCTGAAAGGTCTGTTTTTACGCAAAAATGCATAACAGACACTCTTAGCTGTGTCAGCCAAAAGGAATGAACCTCAAATTCTAGCATTACAAATCTTCACTGAAACCACCAGGAGACTGAAACTTCTCATTACAAATCTTCACTGAAACCACCAGGAGACTGGAAATCCTCATTACAAATCTTCACTGAAACCACCAGGAGACTGGAAATCCTCATTACAAATCTTCACTGAAACCAACAAGAGACTGCAACTTCTCATTACAAATCTTCACTGAAACCACCAGGAGACTGGAAATCCTCATTACAAATCTTCACTGAAACCACCAGGAGACTGGAACTCCTTACTACAAATCTTTACTGAAACCACCAGGAGACTGGAACTTTTCATTACAAATCTTCACTGAAACCACCAGGAGACTGGAACTCCTCATTACAAATCTTCACTGAAACCACCAGGAGACTGGAACTCTTCATTACAAATCTTTACTGAAACCACCAGGAGACTGGAACTTCTCATTACAAATCTTCACTGAAACCACCAGGAGACTGAAACTCCTCATTACAAATCTTCACTGAAACCACCAGGAGACTGCAAATCCTCATTACAAATCTTCACTGAAACCACCGGGAGACTGGAACTCCTCATTGCAAATCTTCACTAAAACCACCAGGAGACTGGAACTCTTCATTACAAATCTTTACTGAAACCACCAGCAGACTGGAACTTCTCATTACAAATCTTCACTGAAACCACCAGGAGACTGGAACTCCTCATTACAAATCTTTACTGAAACCACCAGGAGACTGGAACTTCTCATTACAAATCTTCACTGAAACCACCAGGAGACTGGAACTCCTCATTACAAATCTTTACTGAAACCACCAGAAGACTGGAACTTCTCATTACAAATCTTCACTGAAACCACCAGGAGACTGGAACTCCTCATTACAAATCTTCACTGAAACCACCAGGAGACTGGAACTCCTCATTACAAATCTTTACTGAAACCACCAGGAGACTGGAACTTCTCATTACAAATCTTCACTGAAACCACCAGGAGACTGCAACTCCTCATTACAAATCTTCATAAAAGGATGTAATAGAAATTCTATGAATAAAATATACTAGTGGTTTGACTTTATTTACATCTTTTGAGTTTTCATCTTATTCGTTTCTCTAAGGTAAATTTATAATATGTAGGAGAAAATAAATTTATTTAAATAATGTTAAGGGTAAAGTGACCAGCAGAGACGTACCGTTACATATTACGTAAAGTTTATTATGAAGCGTGGGTGGGTTTTTCTTATGGGGATATCTGCTGTGTCCACTGAAGGGAATGAAATCGCTAATTTCAGCGTTCCAAATCCGAAGACTTACCGCTGTACCGGGCCGGCAAGACCAGGTGGGTTAAGATCCCTGGTATTCCTGCCCTGAAAGCACCCCTTGTTGATCTATAAATCTCTGGTGTTCCGGCCCTGAAAGGACCCCTTGTTGATCTATAGATTCCTGGTATTCTGGCCCTGAAAGGACCCCTTGTTGATCTATAAATCCCTGATATTCCGGCCCTGAAAGAACCCCTTGTTGATCTATAGATCCCTGGTATTCCTGCTCTGGAAGCACCCTTTGCTGTTTATATCTTTTATCTTTTTTTCCTTTCTTTCTCTCTCTCTCCTATTCCTGTCTTTTTTCTTCTTCCTTCTTTCTCTCTGTTTGTTTAACTGCTTCCTTACGTAATACTTGGCAGGCTGCAGCATGGATCTCTCTACTAATTCAATGGGTTCACTACCAGAATACCTAATCGCAAGATAAAATTTAGTGGCCCCTGAAGCAACGACCTGTCCGAGCTTCTTCTCATCCTTTTCGGACTCCCAGATCTCCCATCCCAAAACCAAAATTCACCCCAACCCCTCAAGGGTGTGGGGCTGAAGATATCAACAGTTTCTGAGCGTCCCTGGTTTGCTTTTCGAGTTTTCCCAGTGAGGTTTTAAAGCCAGAACGACCACCATAATAAATAGGAATAGATGATCTGTACATGACGCCATCTACCGTCAGAAATAATGAAGGTGCTAAATTAACTTACCTGCTTGACTACAATACATTAACTCGCATTTTCACCATTCATAGGTGAATTCAAAAATCTGATTTTCATGCTTCAGACATGGAATGAAAACTTTCTTCAAACGTAATTATTCTCTTTTACGTAGAAATGTCACGTTCTCAGAACTGTTAATTACTGATGAACGTTAAATTATTGTACTTAAATATCATGTTCTCGGAACTGTTAATTACATGTCACGTTCTCGTAACTGTTAATTACTGATGAACGTTAGATCATTGTACTTAAATGTCACGTTCTTGGAACTGTTAATTAGGGATGAACGTTAAATTATTGTACTTAAATGTCACGTTCTCGTAACTGTTAATTACTGATGAACGTTAGATCATTGTACTTAAATGTCATGTTTTTGGAACTGTTAATTAGTGATGAACGTTAAATTATTGTACTTAAATGCTATGTTTTTGGAACTGTTAATTACTGATGAACGTTAAATTATTGTTCTTGGAACCACAAATTAGTTATGAACGTTAAATTATTGTTCTTGGAACCATAAATTAGTGATGAACGTTAAGTTATTGTACCTAGATATCTAATGTCTGACTTTAAACTAGTACGTATAAACTCCACCACAGAAAGGAGAATATGTAATGTGAAATACATTATTGATATCTTAAAAATATAACCTTTCAATGCTGCTGTATCGCAATTAAGTTGGAAATGTTTCCATGACAGCTGTTTCCTCAATATGTGCACATATACGATATACAGCTTGAAGCTTTGATTGGACAAACCAAATAAAATACAGAGAGTATCTAGTTTTGTTGTATATTATAGGCGTGAAAGTACCTATGTTGTATCCTGAAGCAGAAAGAATTAGATTATATAGAATAAGTAATAGTTTTTAACACACAATTTTACCATTTAGAGTTAAACATTAAGGCTATTCATGAAAATACATCACCCAGTCTGCTTGCCCTTTCCAACTAATGCGTAAATAATGTATTGATTTTCCGTTTACTTAAGACATATACAATTAGAACTGAGCATGGTCATAGACATTTATAAATAATTCAACGTGAGCCTTTATTGAATTCTAAATGTAACAATAAACGTGCTAAGGTATGTTTTTCATACATTTCTTCCTGAACGTTGATAAAAGTGTCGCGAATGTTTTATTTCAGTACACTATCTTTAAAATAATTTATAAGCAGACAAATAGAACATAACATATAATCATATTTTATGAAAGCGTTGGTTTTAATAGTTCTATTTTCTGGTAACCGAATTACGTTCATAATTGTGTTCAATTTCATTCTGTATGGTGTTCGTTCAGAAATGTTTTTAACGTAAACTATGTAATCATTGTATATATGTTTTGAAAGCCTAATAAATATGTAAACTACGCTCTGAATTGGCACAGAATCTTTGAATGTTGTAAAGTAGATACATATATAGAATGATATGTAATCATTAAGTATTCTAGTATCAAAGCAAGTGTATTTCTTTGTTTTTCTATAAACAGAGATATATCTGTTTTGATTGTTATATATTGTGTATATTTCGTGATTGTTAAACATTTCATAATATAATACTGCTCTTCCAGTATACTTAAGTACTTTGAGAAACAACCTTTCAAAAGTTAACAGTTTTTAATACGATAACGTAGACCTAAGACTGAAACCATAGTGGTTAAAATATGTTTTAGGGTAAGAAATGCATTGATGTTAAAAACTTTAATACATTACTGATGTACTACATTATCGACATATTGGGAGAAATGTATACTCTCTACATACTAAGTAACCATACAAACTTCACAGAATTTGTCAGTGTTTGTTATATGTGTGTAATGGTTATTGTGAGTTAAGTATATATTTTGATTTTCAATTCAAGATATCGTTTGATAGACATATTGATATAGAGTCTATGATAATGAAGCCGTACCACGTCGCCACATCTAGTCACAGCATATCATAACATGTTGTCATGTCCGAAGCCTTAGCAGCATTGTTCTATGTACGCTTTCCGGAGTAACCTAGTGTACCTGGACACCAATTTCTTAGTGCCTGTTTAATTCAAACGGCTGGTATTGGTATTAACACTTTTACTGATAAGCAGAGAACAACGTTACCACCTATCAATAAAAGTGTCGATACCTACACCAGCCGTTCTCAGATACATTCAAACTTTCTAACCTGAAGATGACATAGAAAGAGTGAAACATTGTTCTCTGCTTATCAATAAAAATGTTAATACCAATACCAGCTGATCTGAGGTAAATTTACTCTTTCTAACCTGAAGATGATGACATAGGAACGTTCAAAAATTGTTCTCTGCTTATCAATAAAAGTGTCGATACCTACACCAGCTGTTCTAAGATACATTCAGTCTTTCTAATCAGAAGATGATGACATAGGAAGGTTGAAAAATTGTTCTCTGCTTATCAATAAAAGTGTTGATACCTACACCAGCCGTTCTGAGATACATTCAGTTTTTCTAACCTGAAGATAATCACATAGGAAAGTTGAAACATTGTTGTCTGCTTATCAATAAAAGTGTTGATATTTACTCCAGCAGTTCTGAGATGCATTCAGTCTTTCTAGCTTGAAGATGATTACATAGGAAGGTTGAAATATTGTTGTCTGCTTATCAATAAAAGTGTTGATACCTATACTAGCCGTTCTGAGATACATTCAGTCTTTCTAACTTGAAGATGATGACATAGGAAGGTTGAAACATTGTTGTCTGCTTATCAATAAAAGTGTTGATACCTACACCAGCCGTTCTGAGATACATTCAGTCTTTCTAACCTGAAGATGATGACATAGGAAGGTTGAAACATTGTTGTCTGCTTATCAATAAAAGTGTTGATATCTACACCAGCTGTTCTGAGATACATTCAGTCTTTCTAACTTGAAGATGATGACATAGGAAGATTGAAACATTGTTGTCTGCTTATCAATAAAAGTGTTGATACCTACACCAGCCGTTCTGAGACACATTCAGTCTTTCTAACCTGAAGATGATGACATAGAAAGGTTGAAACATTGTTGTCTGCTTATCAATAAAAGTGTTGATACCTACACCAGCCGTTCTGAGATACATTCAGTCTTTCTAACCTGAAGATGATGACATAGGAAGGTTGAAACATTGTTGTCTGCTTATCAATAAAAGTGTTGATACTTACACCAGCTGTTCTGAGATACATTCAGCCTTTCTAACATGAAGATGATGACATAGAAAGGATGAAACATTATTGTCTGCTTATCAATAAAAGTGTTGATACCTACACCAGCTTTTCAGTTCTGAGATACATTCAGTCTTTCTAACTTGAAGATGATGACGTAGGAAGGTTGAAACATTGTTGTCTGCTTATCAATAAAAGTGTTGATACCTACACCAGCTGTTCTGAGATACATTCAGTCTTTCTAACCTGAAGATGATGACATAGGAAGGTTGAAACATTGTTGTCTGCTTATCAATAAAAGTGTTGATACCTACACCAGCCGTTCTGAGATACATTCAGTCTTTCTAACTTGAAGATGATGACATAGAAAGGTTGAAACATTGTTGTCTGCTTATCAATAAAAGTGTTGATACCTACACCAGCTGTTCTGAGATACATTCAGTCTTTCTAACCTGAAGATGATGACATAGGAAGGTTGAAACATTGTTGTCTGCTTATCAATAAAAGTGTTGATACCTACACCAGCTGTTCTGAGATACATTCAGTCTTTCTAACCTGAAGATGATGACATAGGAAGGTTGAAACATTGTTGTCTGCTTATCAATAAAAGTGTTGATACCTACACCAGCCGTTCTGAGATACATTCAGTCTTTCTAACCTGAAGATGATGACATAGGAAGGTTGAAACATTGTTGTCTGCTTATCAATAAAAGTGTTGATACCTACACCAGCTGTTCTGAGATACATTCAGTCTTTCTAACTTGAAGATGATGACATAGAAAGGTTGAAACATTGTTGTCTGCTTATCAATAAAAGTGTTGATACCTACACCAGCTGTTCTGAGATACATTCAGTCTTTCTAACCTGAAGATGATGACATAGGAAGGTTGAAACATTGTTGTCTGCTTATCAATAAAAGTGTTGATACCTACACCAGCTGTTCTGAGATACATTCAGTCTTTCTAACCTGAAGATGATGACATAGGAAGGTTGAAACATTGTTGTCTGCTTATCAATAAAAGTGTTGATACCTACACCAGCCGTTCTGAGATACATTCAGTCTTTCTAACTTGAAGATGATGACATAGGAAGGTTGAAACATTGTTGTCTGCTTATCAATAAAAGTGTTGATACCTACACCAGCTGTTCTGAGATACATTCAGTCTTTCTAACCTGAAGATGATGACATAGGAAGGTTGAAACATTGTTGTCTGCTTATCAATAAAAGTGTTGATACCTACACCAGCTGTTCTGAGATACATTCAGTCTTTCTAACCTGAAGATGATGACATAGGAAGGTTGAAACATTGTTGTCTGCTTATCAATAAAAGTGTTGATACCTACACCAGCTGTTCTGAGATACATTCAGTCTTTCTAACCTGAAGATGATGACATAGGAAGGTTGAAACATTGTTGTCTGCTTATCAATAAAAGTGTTGATACCTACACGAGCCGTTCTGAGATACATTCAGTCTTTCTAACTTGAGATGACATAGGAAGGTTGAAACATTGTTGTCTGCTTATCAATAAAAGTGTTGATACCTACACCAGCCGTTCTGAGATACATTCAGTCTTTCTAACCTGAAGATGATGACATAGGAAGGTTGAAACATTGTTGTCTGCTTATCAATAAAAGTGTTGATACCTACACCAGCCGTTCTGAGATACATTCAGTCTTTCTAACCTGAAGATGATGACATAGGAAGGTTGAAACATTGTTGTCTGCTTATCAATAAAAGTGTTGATACCTACACCAGCTGTTCTAAGATACATTCAGTCTTTCTAACCTGAAGATGATGACATAGAAAGGTTGAAACATTGTTGTCTGCTTATCAATAAAAGTGTTGATACCTACACCAGCCGTTCTGAGATACATTCAGTCTTTCTAACCTGAAGATGATGACATAGGAAGGTTGAAACATTGTTGTCTGCTTATCAATAAAAGTGTTGATACCTACACCAGCCGTTCTGAGATACATTCAGTCTTTCTAACCTGAAGATGATGACATAGGAAGGTTGAAACATTGTTGTCTGCTTATCAATAAAAGTGTTGATACCTACACCAGCTGTTCTGAGATACATTCAGTCTTTCTAACTTGAAGATGATGACATAGGAAGGTTGAAACATTGTTGTCTGCTTATCAATAAAAGTGTTGATACCTACACCAGCTGTTCTGAGATACATTCAGTCTTTCTAACCTGAAGATGATGACATAGGAAGGTTGAAACATTGTTGTCTGCTTATCAATAAAAGTGTTGATACCTACACCAGCCGTTCTGAGATACATTCAGTCTTTCTAACCTGAAGATGATGACATAGGAAGGTTGAAACATTGTTGTCTGCTTATCAATAAAAGTGTTGATACCTACACCAGCTGTTCTGAGATACATTCAGTCTTTCTAACTTGAAGATGATGACATAGGAAGGTTGAAACATTGTTGTCTGCTTATCAATAAAAGTTTTGATACCTACACTAGCCGTTCTGAGATACATTCAGTCTTTCTAACTTGAAGATGATGACATAGGAAGGTTGAAACATTGTTGTCTGCTTATGAATAAAAGTGTTGATACCTACACTAGCTGTTCTGAGATACATTCAGTCTTTCTAACTTGAAGATGATGACATAGGAAGGTTGAAACATTGTTGTCTGCTTATCAATAAAAGTGTTGATACCTACACCAGCTGTTCTGAGATACATTCAGACTTTCTAACCAGAAGATGATGACATAGAAATGTTAAAACATTGTTGTCTGCTTATAAATAAAAGTGTTGATACCTGCATCAGCTGTTCTGAGATACATTCAATCTTTCTAACCTGAAGATGATGACATAGGAAGGTTGAAACATTGTTGTCTGCTTATCAATAAAAGTGTTGATACCTACACCAGCCGTTCTGAGATACATTCAGTCATTTTAACTTGAAGGTGATAAAATAGGAAGGTTGAAACATTGTTGTCTGCTTATCAATAAAAGTGTTGATACTTACACCAGCCGTTCTGATATACATTCAGTCTTTCTAACTTGAAGATGATGACATAGGAAGGTTGAAACATTGTTGTCTGCTTATCAATAAAAGTGTTGATACCTACACCAGCTGTTCTGAGATACATTCAGTCTTTCTAACCTGAAGATGATGACATAGGAAGGTTGAAACATTGTTGTCTGCTTATCAATAAAAGTGTTGATACCTACACCAGCCGTTCTGAGATACATTCAGTCTTTCTAACCTGAAGATGATGACATAGGAAGGTTGAAACATTGTTGTCTGCTTATCAATAAAAGTGTTGATACCTACACCAGCTGTTCTGAGATACATTCAGTCTTTCTAACCTGAAGATGATGACATAGGAAGGTTGAAACATTGTTGTCTGCTTATCAATAAAAGTGTTGATACCTACACCAGCTGTTCTGAGATACATTCAGTCTTTCTAACCTGAAGATGATGACATAGGAAGGTTGAAACATTGTTGTCTGCTTATCAATAAAAGTGTTGATACCTACACCAGCTGTTCTGAGATACATTCAGTCTTTCTAACCTGAAGATGATGACATAGGAAGGTTGAAACATTGTTGTCTGCTTATCAATAAAAGTGTTGATACCTACACCAGCCGTTCTGAGATACATTCAGTCTTTCTAACTTGAAGATGATGACATAGAAAGGTTGAAACATTGTTGTCTGCTTATCAATAAAAGTGTTGATACCTACACCAGCTGTTCTGAGATACATTCAGTCTTTCTAACCTGAAGATGATGACATAGGAAGGTTGAAACATTGTTGTCTGCTTATCAATAAAAGTGTTGATACCTACACCAGCTGTTCTGAGATACATTCAGTCTTTCTAACCTGAAGATGATGACATAGGAAGGTTGAAACATTGTTGTCTGCTTATCAATAAAAGTGTTGATACCTACACTAGCCGTTCTGAGATACATTCAGTCTTTCTAACTTGAAGATGATGACATAGGAAGGTTGAAACATTGTTGTCTGCTTATCAATAAAAGTGTTGATACCTACACCAGCTGTTCTGAGATACATTCAGTCTTTCTAACTTGAAGATGATGACATAGGAAGGTTGAAACATTGTTGTCTGCTTATCAATAAAAGTGTTGATACCTACACCAGCTGTTCTGAGATACATTCAGTCTTTCTAACTTGAAGATGATGACATAGGAAGGTTGAAACATTGTTGTCTGCTTATCAATAAAAGTGTTGATACCTACACCAGCTGTTCTGAGATACATTCAGTCTTTCTAACTTGAAGATGATGACATAGGAAGGTTGAAACATTGTTGTCTGCTTATCAATAAAAGTGTTGATACCTACACCAGCCGTTCTGAGATACATTCAGTCTTTCTAACCTTGAAGATGATGACATAGGAAGGTTGAAACATTGTTGTCTGCTTATCAATAAAAGTGTTGATACCTACACCAGCTGTTCTGAGATACATTCAGTCTTTCTAACCTGAAGATGATGACATAGGAAGGTTGAAACATTGTTGTCTGCTTATCAATAAAAGTGTTGATACCTACACCAGCTGTTCTGAGATACATTCA
This sequence comes from Tachypleus tridentatus, assembly GCF_004210375.1. Taxonomy (NCBI): domain Eukaryota; kingdom Metazoa; phylum Arthropoda; class Merostomata; order Xiphosura; family Limulidae; genus Tachypleus; species Tachypleus tridentatus. The sequence continues at coordinate 121,008,264 of NC_134828.1, read as the reverse complement.
GTCTTTCTAACCTGAAGATGATGACATAGGAAGGTTGAAACATTGTTGTCTGCTTATCAATAAAAGTGTTGATACCTACACCAGCTGTTCTGAGATACATTCAGTCTTTCTAACTTGAAGATGATGACATAGGAAGGTTGAAACATTGTTGTCTGCTTATCAATAAAAGTGTTGATACCTACACCAGCCGTTCTGAGATACATTCAGTCTTTCTAACTTGAAGATGATGACATAGGAAGGTTGAAACATTGTTGTCTGCTTATCAATAAAAGTGTTGATACCTACACCAGCCGTTCTGAGATACATTCAGTCTTTCTAACCTGAAGATGATGACATAGGAAGGTTGAAACATTGTTGTCTGCTTATCAATAAAAGTGTTGATACCTACACCAGCCGTTCTGAGATACATTCAGTCTTTCTAACTTGAAGATGATGACATAGGAAGGTTGAAACATTGTTGTCTGCTTATCAATAAAAGTGTTGATACCTACACCAGCCGTTCTGAGATACATTCAGTCTTTCTAACCTGAAGATGATGACATAGGAAGGTTGAAACATTGTTGTCTGCTTATCAATAAAAGTGTTGATACCTACACCAGCCGTTCTGAGATACATTCAGTCTTTCTAACTTGAAGATGATGACATAGGAAGGTTGAAACATTGTTGTCTGCTTATCAATAAAAGTGTTGATACCTACACCAGCCGTTCTGAGATACATTCAGTCTTTCTAACCTGAAGATGATGACATAGGAAGGTTGAAACATTGTTGTCTGCTTATCAATAAAAGTGTTGATACCTACACCAGCTGTTCTGAGATACATTCAGTCTTTCTAACTTGAAGATGATGACATAGGAAGGTTGAAACATTGTTGTCTGCTTATCAATAAAAGTGTTGATACCTACACCAGCTGTTCTGAGATACATTCAGTCTTTCTAACTTGAAGATGATGACATAGGAAGGTTGAAACATTGTTGTCTGCTTATCAATAAAAGTGTTGATACCTACACCAGCTGTTCTGAGATACATTCAGTCTTTCTAACCTGAAGATGATGACATAGGAAGGTTGAAACATTGTTGTCTGCTTATCAATAAAAGTGTTGATACCTACACCAGCTGTTCTGAGATACATTCAGTCTTTCTAACCTGAAGATGATGACATAGGAAGGTTGAAACATTGTTGTCTGCTTATCAATAAAAGTGTTGATACCTACACCAGCTGTTCTGAGATACATTCAGTCTTTCTAACTTGAAGATGATGACATAGGAAGGTTGAAACATTGTTGTCTGCTTATCAATAAAAGTGTTGATACCTACACCAGCCGTTCTGAGATACATTCAGTCTTTCTAACTTGAAGATGATGACATAGGAAGGTTGAAACATTGTTGTCTGCTTATCAATAAAAGTGTTGATACCTACACCAGCCGTTCTGAGATACATTCAGTCTTTCTAACCTGAAGATGATGACATAGGAAGGTTGAAACATTGTTGTCTGCTTATCAATAAAAGTGTTGATACCTACACCAGCTGTTCTGAGATACATTCAGTCTTTCTAACCTGAAGATGATGACATAGGAAGGTTGAAACATTGTTGTCTGCTTATCAATAAAAGTGTTGATACCTACACCAGCTGTTCTGAGATACATTCAGTCTTTCTAACTTGAAGATGATGACATAGGAAGGTTGAAACATTGTTGTCTGCTTATCAATAAAAGTGTTGATACCTACACCAGCCGTTCTGAGATACATTCAGTCTTTCTAACTTGAAGATGATGACATAGGAAGGTTGAAACATTGTTGTCTGCTTATCAATAAAAGTGTTGATACCTACACCAGCTGTTCTGAGATACATTCAGTCTTTCTAACCTGAAGATGATGACATAGAAAGGTTGAAACATTGTTGTCTGCTTATCAATAAAAGTGTTGATACCTACACCAGCCGTTCTGAGATACATTCAGTCTTTCTAACCTGAAGATGATGACATAGGAAGGTTGAAACATTGTTGTCTGCTTATCAATAAAAGTGTTGATACCTACACCAGCCGTTCTGAGATACATTCAGTCTTTCTAACCTGAAGATGATGACATAGGAAGGTTGAAACATTGTTGTCTGCTTATCAATAAAAGTGTTGATACCTACACCAGCCGTTCTGAGATACATTCAGTCTTTCTAACTTGAAGATGATGACATAGGAAGGTTGAAACATTGTTGTCTGCTTATCAATAAAAGTGTTGATACCTACACCAGCTGTTCTGAGATACATTCAGTCTTTCTAACTTGAAGATGATGACATAGGAAGGTTGAAACATTGTTGTCTGCTTATCAATAAAAGTGTTGATACCTACACCAGCCGTTCTGAGATACATTCAGTCTTTCTAACTTGAAGATGATGACATAGGAAGGTTGAAACATTGTTGTCTGCTTATCAATAAAAGTGTTGATACCTACACCAGCTGTTCTGAGATACATTCAGTCTTTCTAACCTGAAGATGATGACATAGGAAGGTTGAAACATTGTTGTCTGCTTATCAATAAAAGTGTTGATACCTACACCAGCTGTTCTGAGATACATTCAGTCTTTCTAACCTGAAGATGATGACATAGGAAGGTTGAAACATTGTTGTCTGCTTATCAATAAAAGTGTTGATACCTACACCAGCTGTTCTGAGATACATTCAGTCTTTCTAACTTGAAGATGATGACATAGGAAGGTTGAAACATTGTTGTCTGCTTATCAATAAAAGTGTTGATACCTACACCAGCCGTTCTGAGATACATTCAGTCTTTCTAACTTGAAGATGATGACATAGGAAGGTTGAAACATTGTTGTCTGCTTATCAATAAAAGTGTTGATACCTACACCAGCTGTTCTGAGATACATTCAGTCTTTCTAACCTGAAGATGATGACATAGGAAGGTTGAAACATTGTTGTCTGCTTATCAATAAAAGTGTTGATACCTACACCAGCCGTTCTGAGATACATTCAGTCTTTCTAACCTGAAGATGATGACATAGGAAGGTTGAAACATTGTTGTCTGCTTATCAATAAAAGTGTTGATACCTACACCAGCTGTTCTGAGATACATTCAGTCTTTCTAACTTGAAGATGATGACATAGGAAGGTTGAAACATTGTTGTCTGCTTATCAATAAAAGTGTTGATACCTACACCAGCTGTTCTGAGATACATTCAGTCTTTCTAACTTGAAGATGATGACATAGGAAGGTTGAAACATTGTTGTCTGCTTATCAATAAAAGTGTTGATACCTACACCAGCTGTTCTGAGATACATTCAGTCTTTCTAACCTGAAGATGATGACATAGGAAGGTTGAAACATTGTTGTCTGCTTATCAATAAAAGTGTTGATACCTACACCAGCCGTTCTGAGATACATTCAGTCTTTCTAACTTGAAGATGATGACATAGGAAGGTTGAAACATTGTTGTCTGCTTATCAATAAAAGTGTTGATACCTACACCAGCTGTTCTGAGATACATTCAGTCTTTCTAACCTGAAGATGATGACATAGGAAGGTTGAAACATTGTTGTCTGCTTATCAATAAAAGTGTTGATACCTACACCAGCTGTTCTGAGATACATTCAGTCTTTCTAACTTGAAGATGATGACATAGGAAGGTTGAAACATTGTTGTCTGCTTATCAATAAAAGTGTTGATACCTACACCAGCTGTTCTGAGATACATTCAGTCTTTCTAACCTGAAGATGATGACATAGGAAGGTTGAAACATTGTTGTCTGCTTATCAATAAAAGTGTTGATACCTACACCAGCCGTTCTGAGATACATTCAGTCTTTCTAACTTGAAGATGATGACATAGGAAGGTTGAAACATTGTTGTCTGCTTATCAATAAAAGTGTTGATACCTACACCAGCCGTTCTGAGATACATTCAGTCTTTCTAACTTGAAGATGATGACATAGGAAGGTTGAAACATTGTTGTCTGCTTATCAATAAAAGTGTTGATACCTACACCAGCTGTTCTGAGATACATTCAGTCTTTCTAACTTGAAGATGATGACATAGGAAGGTTGAAACATTGTTGTCTGCTTATCAATAAAAGTGTTGATACCTACACCAGCTGTTCTGAGATACATTCAGTCTTTCTAACCTGAAGATGATGACATAGGAAGGTTGAAACATTGTTGTCTGCTTATCAATAAAAGTGTTGATACCTACACCAGCTGTTCTGAGATACATTCAGTCTTTCTAACCTGAAGATGATGACATAGGAAGGTTGAAACATTGTTGTCTGCTTATCAATAAAAGTGTTGATACCTACACCAGCTGTTCTGAGATACATTCAGTCTTTCTAACCTGAAGATGATGACATAGGAAGGTTGAAACATTGTTGTCTGCTTATCAATAAAAGTGTTGATACCTACACCAGCCGTTCTGAGATACATTCAGTCTTTCTAACTTGAAGATGATGACATAGGAAGGTTGAAACATTGTTGTCTGCTTATCAATAAAAGTGTTGATACCTACACCAGCCGTTCTGAGATACATTCAGTCTTTCTAACTTGAAGATGATGACATAGGAAGGTTGAAACATTGTTGTCTGCTTATCAATAAAAGTGTTGATACCTACACCAGCCGTTCTGAGATACATTCAGTCTTTCTAACCTGAAGATGATGACATAGGAAGGTTGAAACATTGTTGTCTGCTTATCAATAAAAGTGTTGATACCTACACCAGCCGTTCTGAGATACATTCAGTCTTTCTAACTTGAAGATGATGACATAGGAAGGTTGAAACATTGTTGTCTGCTTATCAATAAAAGTGTTGATACCTACACCAGCCGTTCTGAGATACATTCAGTCTTTCTAACTTGAAGATGATGACATAGGAAGGTTGAAACATTGTTTCTCTGCTTATCAATAAAAGTGTTGATACCTACACCAGCTGTTCTGAGATACATTCAGTCTTTCTAACTTGAAGATGATGACATAGGAAGGTTGAAACATTGTTGTCTGCTTATCAATAAAAGTGTTGATACCTACACCAGCTGTTCTGAGATACATTCAGTCTTTCTAACCTGAAGATGATGACATAGGAAGGTTGAAACATTGTTGTCTGCTTATCAATAAAAGTGTTGATACCTACACCAGCTGTTCTGAAGATGATGACATAGGAAGGTTGAAACATTGTTGTCTGCTTATCAATAAAAGTGTTGATACCTACACCAGCTGTTCTGAGATACATTCAGTCTTTCTAACCTGAAGATGATGACATAGGAAGGTTGAAACATTGTTGTCTGCTTATCAATAAAAGTGTTGATACCTACACCAGCCGTTCTGAGATACATTCAGTCTTTCTAACTTGAAGATGATGACATAGGAAGGTTGAAACATTGTTGTCTGCTTATCAATAAAAGTGTTGATACCTACACCAGCCGTTCTGAGATACATTCAGTCTTTCTAACTTGAAGATGATGACATAGGAAGGTTGAAACATTGTTGTCTGCTTATCAATAAAAGTGTTGATACCTACACCAGCTGTTCTGAGATACATTCAGTCTTTCTAACCTGAAGATGATGACATAGGAAGGTTGAAACATTGTTGTCTGCTTATCAATAAAAGTGTTGATACCTACACCAGCTGTTCTGAGATACATTCAGTCTTTCTAACCTGAAGATGATGACATAGGAAGGTTGAAACATTGTTGTCTGCTTATCAATAAAAGTGTTGATACCTACACCAGCTGTTCTGAGATACATTCAGTCTTTCTAACTTGAAGATGATGACATAGGAAGGTTGAAACATTGTTGTCTGCTTATCAATAAAAGTGTTGATACCTACACCAGCTGTTCTGAGATACATTCAGTCTTTCTAACTTGAAGATGATGACATAGGAAGGTTGAAACATTGTTGTCTGCTTATCAATAAAAGTGTTGATACCTACACCAGCTGTTCTGAGATACATTCAGTCTTTCTAACTTGAAGATGATGACATAGGAAGGTTGAAACATTGTTGTCTGCTTATCAATAAAAGTGTTGATACCTACACCAGCCGTTCTGAGATACATTCAGTCTTTCTAACTTGAAGATGATGACATAGGAAGGTTGAAACATTGTTGTCTGCTTATCAATAAAAGTGTTGATACCTACACCAGCCGTTCTGAGATACATTCAGTCTTTCTAACCTGAAGATGATGACATAGGAAGGTTGAAACATTGTTGTCTGCTTATCAATAAAAGTGTTGATACCTACACCAGCTGTTCTGAGATACATTCAGTCTTTCTAACCTGAAGATGATGACATAGGAAGGTTGAAACATTGTTGTCTGCTTATCAATAAAAGTGTTGATACCTACACCAGCCGTTCTGAGATACATTCAGTCTTTCTAACTTGAAGATGATGACATAGGAAGGTTGAAACATTGTTGTCTGCTTATCAATAAAAGTGTTGATACCTACACCAGCTGTTCTGAGATACATTCAGTCTTTCTAACTTGAAGATGATGACATAGGAAGGTTGAAACATTGTTGTCTGCTTATGAATAAAATTGTTGATACCTACACTAGCTGTTCTGAGATACATTAAGCCATTCTAACGGAAGATGATGACGTAGGAAGGTTGAAACATTGTTGTCTGCTTATCAATAAAAGTGTTGATACCTACACCAGCTGTTCTAAGATACATTCAGTCTTTCTAACCTGAAGATGATGACATAGGAAGGTTGAAACATTGTTGTCTGCTTATCAATAAAAGTGTTGATACCTACACCAGCTGTTCTGAGATACATTCAGTCTTTCTAACCTGAAGATGATGACATAGGAAGGTTGAAACATTGTTGTCTGCTTATCAATAAAAGTGTTGATACCTACACCAGCTGTTCTGAGATACATTCAGTCTTTCTAACCTGAAGATGATGACATAGGAAGGTTGAAACATTGTTGTCTGCTTATCAATAAAAGTGTTGATACCTACACCAGCTGTTCTGAGATACATTCAGTCTTTCTAACCTGAAGATGATGACATAGGAAGGTTGAAACATTGTTGTCTGCTTATCAATAAAAGTGTTGATACCTACACCAGCTGTTCTGAGATACATTCAGTCTTTCTAACTTGAAGATGATGACATAGGAAGGTTGAAACATTGTTGTCTGCTTATCAATAAAAGTGTTGATACCTACACCAGCCGTTCTGAGATACATTCAGTCTTTCTAACTTGAAGATGATGACATAGGAAGGTTGAAACATTGTTGTCTGCTTATCAATAAAAGTGTTGATACCTACACCAGCCGTTCTGAGATACATTCAGTCTTTCTAACTTGAAGATGATGACATAGGAAGGTTGAAACATTGTTGTCTGCTTATCAATAAAAGTGTTGATACCTACACCAGCCGTTCTGAGATACATTCAGTCTTTCTAACTTGAAGATGATGACATAGGAAGGTTGAAACATTGTTGTCTGCTTATCAATAAAAGTGTTGATACCTACACCAGCTGTTCTGAGATACATTCAGTCTTTCTAACTTGAAGATGATGACATAGGAAGGTTGAAACATTGTTGTCTGCTTATCAATAAAAGTGTTGATACCTACACCAGCTGTTCTGAGATACATTCAGTCTTTCTAACTTGAAGATGATGACATAGGAAGGTTGAAACATTGTTGTCTGCTTATCAATAAAAGTGTTGATACCTACACCAGCTGTTCTGAGATACATTCAGTCTTTCTAACCTGAAGATGATGACATAGGAAGGTTGAAACATTGTTGTCTGCTTATCAATAAAAGTGTTGATACCTACACCAGCTGTTCTGAGATACATTCAGTCTTTCTAACTTGAAGATGATGACATAGGAAGGTTGAAACATTGTTGTCTGCTTATCAATAAAAGTGTTGATACCTACACCAGCTGTTCTGAGATACATTCAGTCTTTCTAACTTGAAGATGATGACATAGGAAGGTTGAAACATTGTTGTCTGCTTATCAATAAAAGTGTTGATACCTACACCAGCTGTTCTGAGATACATTCAGTCTTTCTAACCTGAAGATGATGACATAGGAAGGTTGAAACATTGTTGTCTGCTTATCAATAAAAGTGTTGATACCTACACCAGCTGTTCTGAGATACATTCAGTCTTTCTAACCTGAAGATGATGACATAGGAAGGTTGAAACATTGTTGTCTGCTTATCAATAAAAGTGTTGATACCTACACCAGCTGTTCTGAGATACATTCAGTCTTTCTAACCTGAAGATGATGACATAGGAAGGTTGAAACATTGTTGTCTGCTTATCAATAAAAGTGTTGATACCTACACCAGCCGTTCTGAGATACATTCAGTCTTTCTAACTTGAAGATGATGACATAGGAAGGTTGAAACATTGTTGTCTGCTTATCAATAAAAGTGTTGATACCTACACCAGCTGTTCTGAGATACATTCAGTCTTTCTAACTTGAAGATGATGACATAGGAAGGTTGAAACATTGTTGTCTGCTTATCAATAAAAGTGTTGATACCTACACCAGCCGTTCTGAGATACATTCAGTCTTTCTAACTTGAAGATGATGACATAGGAAGGTTGAAACATTGTTGTCTGCTTATCAATAAAAGTGTTGATACCTACACCAGCCGTTCTGAGATACATTCAGTCTTTCTAACTTGAAGATGATGACATAGGAAGGTTGAAACATTGTTGTCTGCTTATCAATAAAAGTGTTGATACCTACACCAGCCGTTCTGAGATACATTCAGTCTTTCTAACTTGAAGATGATGACATAGGAAGGTTGAAACATTGTTGTCTGCTTATCAATAAAAGTGTTGATACCTACACCAGCTGTTCTGAGATACATTCAGTCTTTCTAACCTGAAGATGATGACATAGGAAGGTTGAAACATTGTTGTCTGCTTATCAATAAAAGTGTTGATACCTACACCAGCTGTTCTGAGATACATTCAGTCTTTCTAACCTGAAGATGATGACATAGGAAGGTTGAAACATTGTTGTCTGCTTATCAATAAAAGTGTTGATACCTACACCAGCCGTTCTGAGATACATTCAGTCTTTCTAACCTGAAGATGATGACATAGGAAGGTTGAAACATTGTTGTCTGCTTATCAATAAAAGTGTTGATACCTACACCAGCTGTTCTGAGATACATTCAGTCTTTCTAACTTGAAGATGATGACATAGGAAGGTTGAAACATTGTTGTCTGCTTATCAATAAAAGTGTTGATACCTACACCAGCTGTTCTGAGATACATTCAGTCTTTCTAACTTGAAGATGATGACATAGGAAGGTTGAAACATTGTTGTCTGCTTATCAATAAAAGTGTTGATACCTACACCAGCTGTTCTGAGATACATTCAGTCTTTCTAACTTGAAGATGATGACATAGGAAGGTTGAAACATTGTTGTCTGCTTATCAATAAAAGTGTTGATACCTACACCAGCCGTTCTGAGATGCATTCAGTCATTCAGTCTTTCTAACCTGAAGATGATGACATAGGAAGGTTGAAACATTGTTGTCTGCTTATCAATAAAAGTGTTGATACCTACACCAGCTGTTCTGAGATACATTCAGTCTTTCTAACTTGAAGATGATGACATAGGAAGGTTGAAACATTGTTGTCTGCTTATCAATAAAAGTGTTGATACCTACACCAGCTGTTCTGAGATACATTCAGTCTTTCTAACCTGAAGATGATGACATAGGAAGGTTGAAACATTGTTGTCTGCTTATCAATAAAAGTGTTGATACCTACACCAGCTGTTCTGAGATACATTCAGTCTTTCTAACCTGAAGATGATGACATAGGAAGGTTGAAACATTGTTGTCTGCTTATCAATAAAAGTGTTGATACCTACACCAGCTGTTCTGAGATACATTCAGTCTTTCTAACCTGAAGATGATGACATAGGAAGGTTGAAACATTGTTGTCTGCTTATCAATAAAAGTGTTGATACCTACACCAGCTGTTCTGAGATACATTCAGTCTTTCTAACTTGAAGATGATGACATAGGAAGGTTGAAACATTGTTGTCTGCTTATCAATAAAAGTGTTGATACCTACACCAGCTGTTCTGAGATACATTCAGTCTTTCTAACTTGAAGATGATGACATAGGAAGGTTGAAACATTGTTGTCTGCTTATCAATAAAAGTGTTGATACCTACACCAGCCGTTCTGAGATACATTCAGTCTTTCTAACCTGAAGATGATGACATAGGAAGGTTGAAACATTGTTGTCTGCTTATCAATAAAAGTGTTGATACCTACACCAGCCGTTCTGAGATACATTCAGTCTTTCTAACTTGAAGATGATGACATAGGAAGGTTGAAACATTGTTGTCTGCTTATCAATAAAAGTGTTGATACCTACACCAGCTGTTCTGAGATACATTCAGTCTTTCTAACTTGAAGATGATGACATAGGAAGGTTGAAACATTGTTGTCTGCTTATCAATAAAAGTGTTGATACCTACACCAGCTGTTCTGAGATACATTCAGTCTTTCTAACTTGAAGATGATGACGTAGGAAGGTTGAAACATTGTTGTCTGCTTATCAATAAAAGTGTTGATACCTACACCAGCTGTTCTGAGATACATTCAGTCTTTCTAACCTGAAGATGATGACATAGGAAGGTTGAAACATTGTTGTCTGCTTATCAATAAAAGTGTTGATACCTACACCAGCTGTTCTGAGATACATTCAGTCTTTCTAACCTGAAGATGATGACATAGGAAGGTTGAAACATTGTTGTCTGCTTATCAATAAAAGTGTTGATACCTACACCAGCTGTTCTGAGATACATTCAGTCTTTCTAACCTGAAGATGATGACATAGGAAGGTTGAAACATTGTTGTCTGCTTATCAATAAAAGTGTTGATACCTACACCAGCCGTTCTGAGATACATTCAGTCTTTCTAACTTGAAGATGATGACATAGGAAGGTTGAAACATTGTTGTCTGCTTATCAATAAAAGTGTTGATACCTACACCAGCCGTTCTGAGATACATTCAGTCTTTCTAACTTGAAGATGATGACATAGGAAGGTTGAAACATTGTTGTCTGCTTATCAATAAAAGTGTTGATACCTACACCAGCTGTTCTGAGATACATTCAGTCTTTCTAACTTGAAGATGATGACATAGGAAGGTTGAAACATTGTTGTCTGCTTATCAATAAAAGTGTTGATACCTACACCAGCCGTTCTGAGATACATTCAGTCTTTCTAACTTGAAGATGATGACATAGGAAGGTTGAAACATTGTTGTCTGCTTATCAATAAAAGTGTTGATATCTACACCAGCTGTTCTGAGATACATTCAGTCTTTCTAACTTGAAGATGATGACATAGGAAGGTTGAAACATTGTTGTCTGCTTATCAATAAAAGTGTTGATACCTACACCAGCTGTTCTGAGATACATTCAGTCTTTCTAACCTGAAGATGATGACATAGGAAGGTTGAAACATTGTTGTCTGCTTATCAATAAAAGTGTTGATACCTACACCAGCTGTTCTGAGATACATTCAGTCTTTCTAACTTGAAGATGATGACGTAGGAAGGTTGAAACATTGTTGTCTGCTTATCAATAAAAGTGTTGATACCTACACCAGCTGTTCTGAGATACATTCAGTCTTTCTAACCTGAAGATGATGACATAGGAAGGTTGAAACATTGTTGTCTGCTTATCAATAAAAGTGTTGATACCTACACCAGCTGTTCTGAGATACATTCAGTCTTTCTAACCTGAAGATGATGACATAGGAAGGTTGAAACATTGTTGTCTGCTTATCAATAAAAGTGTTGATACCTACACCAGCTGTTCTGAGATACATTCAGTCTTTCTAACCTGAAGATGATGACATAGGAAGGTTGAAACATTGTTGTCTGCTTATCAATAAAAGTGTTGATACCTACACCAGCTGTTCTGAGATACATTCAGTCTTTCTAACTTGAAGATGATGACATAGGAAGGTTGAAACATTGTTGTCTGCTTATCAATAAAAGTGTTGATACCTACACCAGCCGTTCTGAGATACATTCAGTCTTTCTAACTTGAAGATGATGACATAGGAAGGTTGAAACATTGTTGTCTGCTTATCAATAAAAGTGTTGATACCTACACCAGCTGTTCTGAGATACATTCAGTCTTTCTAACTTGAAGATGATGACATAGGAAGGTTGAAACATTGTTGTCTGCTTATCAATAAAAGTGTTGATACCTACACCAGCCGTTCTGAGATACATTCAGTCTTTCTAACCTGAAGATGATGACATAGGAAGGTTGAAACATTGTTGTCTGCTTATCAATAAAAGTGTTGATACCTACACCAGCTGTTCTGAGATACATCTGAGATACATTCAGTCTTTCTAACCTGAAGATGATGACATAGGAAGGTTGAAACATTGTTGTCTGCTTATCAATAAAAGTGTTGATACCTACACCAGCTGTTCTGAGATACATTCAGTCTTTCTAACTTGAAGATGATGACATAGGAAGGTTGAAACATTGTTGTCTGCTTATCAATAAAAGTGTTGATACCTACACCAGCTGTTCTGAGATACATTCAGTCTTTCTAACCTGAAGATGATGACATAGGAAGGTTGAAACATTGTTGTCTGCTTATCAATAAAAGTGTTGATACCTACACCAGCCGTTCTGAGATACATTCAGTCTTTCTAACTTGAAGATGATGACATAGGAAGGTTGAAACATTGTTGTCTGCTTATCAATAAAAGTGTTGATACCTACACCAGCTGTTCTGAGATACATTCAGTCTTTCTAACCTGAAGATGATGACATAGGAAGGTTGAAACATTGTTGTCTGCTTATCAATAAAAGTGTTGATACCTACACCAGCTGTTCTGAGATACATTCAGTCTTTCTAACTTGAAGATGATGACGTAGGAAGGTTGAAACATTGTTGTCTGCTTATCAATAAAAGTGTTGATACCTACACCAGCTGTTCTGAGATACATTCAGTCTTTCTAACCTGAAGATGATGACATAGGAAGGTTGAAACATTGTTGTCTGCTTATCAATAAAAGTGTTGATACCTACACCAGCTGTTCTGAGATACATTCAGTCTTTCTAACTTGAAGATGATGACATAGGAAGGTTGAAACATTGTTGTCTGCTTATCAATAAAAGTGTTGATACCTACACCAGCTGTTCTGAGATACATTCAGTCTTTCTAACCTGAAGATGATGACATAGGAAGGTTGAAACATTGTTGTCTGCTTATCAATAAAAGTGTTGATACCTACACCAGCCGTTCTGAGATACATTCAGTCTTTCTAACTTGAAGATGATGACATAGGAAGGTTGAAACATTGTTGTCTGCTTATCAATAAAAGTGTTGATACCTACACCAGCTGTTCTGAGATACATTCAGTCTTTCTAACCTGAAGATGATGACATAGGAAGGTTGAAACATTGTTGTCTGCTTATCAATAAAAGTGTTGATACCTACACCAGCTGTTCTGAGATACATTCAGTCTTTCTAACTTGAAGATGATGACATAGGAAGGTTGAAACATTGTTGTCTGCTTATCAATAAAAGTGTTGATACCTACACCAGCTGTTCTGAGATACATTCAGTCTTTCTAACTTGAAGATGATGACATAGGAAGGTTGAAACATTGTTGTCTGCTTATCAATAAAAGTGTTGATACCTACACCAGCTGTTCTGAGATACATTCAGTCTTTCTAACCTGAAGATGATGACATAGGAAGGTTGAAACATTGTTGTCTGCTTATCAATAAAAGTGTTGATACCTACACCAGCTGTTCTGAGATACATTCAGTCTTTCTAACCTGAAGATGATGACATAGGAAGGTTGAAACATTGTTGTCTGCTTATCAATAAAAGTGTTGATACCTATACCAGCTGTTCTGAGATACATTCAGTCTTTCTAACTTGAAGATGGTGACGGAGAAAGGTTGAAACATTGTTGTCTGCTTATAAATGAAAGTGTTGATATCTACACCACCTGTTCTGAGATACATTCAGTCTTTCTAACCTGAAGATGATGACATAGAAACGTTGAAACATTGTTATCTGCTTATCAATAAATGTGTTGATACCTACACCAGCCGTTCTGAGACACATTCAGTCTTTTTAACCTGAAGATGATGACATAAAAAAGTTAAAACATTGTTGTCTGCCGATCAATAAAAGTGTTGATACCTACACCAGCCGTTTCGAGACACATTCAGTTTTTCTAACCTGAAGATAATCACATAGGAAGGTTGAAAATTTGTTGTCTGCTTATCAATAAAAGTGTTGATATCTACACCAGCTGTTCTGAGATACATTCAGTCTTTCTAACTTGAAGATGATGACATAGGAAGGTTGAAACATTGTTGTCTGCTTATCAATAAAAGTGTTGATACCTACACCAGCTGTTCTGAGATACATTCAGTCTTTCTAACCTGAAGATGATGACATAGGAAGGTTGAAACATTGTTGTCTGCTTATCAATAAAAGTGTTGATACCTACACCAGCTGTTCTGAGATACATTCAGTCTTTCTAACCTGAAGATGATGACATAGGAAGGTTGAAACATTGTTGTCTGCTTATCAATAAAAGTGTTGATACCTACACCAGCTGTTCTGAGATACATTCAGTCTTTCTAACCTGAAGATGATGACATAGGAAGGTTGAAACATTGTTGTCTGCTTATCAATAAAAGTGTTGATACCTACACCAGCTGTTCTGAGATACATTCAGTCTTTCTAACCTGAAGATGATGACATAGGAAGGTTGAAACATTGTTGTCTGCTTATCAATAAAAGTGTTGATACCTACACCAGCTGTTCTGAGATACATTCAGTCTTTCTAACCTGAAGATGATGACATAGGAAGGTTGAAACATTGTTGTCTGCTTATCAATAAAAGTGTTGATACCTACACCAGCCGTTCTGAGATACATTCAGTCTTTCTAACTTGAAGATGATGACATAGGAAGGTTGAAACATTGTTGTCTGCTTATCAATAAAAGTGTTGATACCTACACCAGCCGTTCTG
Organism: Tachypleus tridentatus; assembly: GCF_004210375.1. Classification (NCBI taxonomy): domain Eukaryota; kingdom Metazoa; phylum Arthropoda; class Merostomata; order Xiphosura; family Limulidae; genus Tachypleus; species Tachypleus tridentatus. The sequence continues at coordinate 120,993,243 of NC_134828.1, read as the reverse complement.
AGATACATTCAGTCTTTCTAACCTGAAGATGATGACATAGAAAGGTTGAAACATTGTTGTCTGCTTATCAATAAAAGTGTTGATACCTACACCAGCCGTTCTGAGATACATTCAGTCTTTCTAACTTGAAGATGATGACATAGAAAGGTTGAAACATTGTTGTCTGCTTATCAATAAAAGTGTTGATACCTACACCAGCTGTTCTGAGATACATTCAGTCTTTCTAACCTGAAGATGATGACATAGGAAGGTTGAAACATTGTTGTCTGCTTATCAATAAAAGTGTTGATACCTACACCAGCTGTTCTGAGATACATTCAGTCTTTCTAACTTGAAGATGATGACGTAGGAAGGTTGAAACATTGTTGTCTGCTTATCAATAAAAGTGTTGATACCTACACCAGCTGTTCTGAGATACATTCAGTCTTTCTAACCTGAAGATGATGACATAGAAAGGTTGAAACATTGTTGTCTGCTTATCAATAAAAGTGTTGATACCTACACCAGCTGTTCTGAGATACATTCAGTCTTTCTAACCTGAAGATGATGACATAGGAAGGTTGAAACATTGTTGTCTGCTTATCAATAAAAGTGTTGATACCTACACCAGCCGTTCTGAGATACATTCAGTCTTTCTAACTTGAAGATGATGACATAGGAAGGTTGAAACATTGTTGTCTGCTTATCAATAAAAGTGTTGATACCTACACCAGCCGTTCTGAGATACATTCAGTCTTTCTAACCTGAAGATGATGACATAGAAAGGTTGAAACATTGTTGTCTGCTTATCAATAAAAGTGTTGATACCTACACCAGCCGTTCTGAGACACATTCAGTCTTTCTAACCTGAAGATGATGACATAGGAAGGTTGAAACATTGTTGTCTGCTTATCAATAAAAGTGTTGATACCTACACCAGCTGTTCTGAGATACATTCAGTCTTTCTAACCTGAAGATGATGACATAGGAAGGTTGAAACATTGTTGTCTGCTTATCAATAAAAGTGTTGATACCTACACCAGCTGTTCTGAGATACATTCAGTCTTTCTAACCTGAAGATGATGACATAGGAAGGTTGAAACATTGTTGTCTGCTTATCAATAAAAGTGTTGATATCTACACCAGCTGTTCTGAGATACATTCAGTCTTTCTAACTTGAAGATGATGACATAGGAAGGTTGAAACATTGTTGTCTGCTTATCAATAAAAGTGTTGATACCTACACCAGCTGTTCTGAGATACATTCAGTCTTTCTAACCTGAAGATGATGACATAGGAAGGTTGAAACATTGTTGTCTGCTTATCAATAAAAGTGTTGATACCTACACCAGCCGTTCTGAGATACATTCAGTCTTTCTAACTTGAAGATGATGACATAGGAAGGTTGAAACATTGTTGTCTGCTTATCAATAAAAGTGTTGATACTTACACCAGCCGTTCTGAGACACATTCAGTCTTTCTAACCTGAAGATGATGACATAGAAAGGTTGAAACATTGTTGTCTGCTTATCAATAAAAGTGTTGATACCTACACCAGCAGTTCTGAGATACATTCAGTCTTTTAACTTGAAGATGATGACATAGAAAGGTTGAAACATTGTTGTCTGCTTATCAATAAAAGTGTTGATACCTACACCAGCTGTTCTGAGATACATTCAGTCTTTCTAACCTGAAGATGATGACATAGGAAGGTTGAAACATTGTTGTCTGCTTATCAATAAAAGTGTTGATACCTACACCAGCTGTTCTAAGATACATTCAGTCTTTCTAACTTGAAGATGATGACATAGGAAGGTTGAAACATTGTTGTCTGCTTATCAATAAAATTGTTTATACCTACATTAGCCGTTCTGAGATCCATTCAGTCTTTGTAATCAGAAGATGATGACATAGAAAGGTTAAAACATTGTTGTCTGCTTATAAATGAAAGTGTTGATACCTACACCAGCTGTTCTAAGGTGCATTCAGTCTTTCTAACCTGAAGATGATGATATAGAAGGATGAAACATTGTTGTCTGCTTATAAATAAAAGTGTTGATATCTGAACCAGCTGTTCTGAGGTTGATTCAATCTTTCTATCCTGAAGATGACATAGGAAGTTTGAATCATTGTTGTCTGCTCATCAATAAAAGTGTTGATACCCACACCAGCTGTTCTGAGACACATTCAGTCTTTCTAGCCTGAAAATGATGACATAGAAAGGTTGAAACATTGTTGTCTGCTTATCAATAAAAGTGTTGATACCTACACCAGCTGTTCTGAGATACATTCAGTCTTTCTAACTTGAAGATGATGACATAGGAAGGTTGAAACATTGTTGTCTGCTTATCAATAAATGTGTTGATACTTACACCAGCTCTTCTGAGACACATTCACTCTTTCTAACCTGAAGATGATGACATAGGAAGGTTGAAACATTGTTCTCTGCTTATCAATAAAGGTGTTGATACCTACACGAGCCGTTCTGAGACACATTCAGTCTTTCTAACTTAAGATGATCATAGGAAGTTTGAAACATTGTTGTCTGCTTATCAATAAAAGTGTTGATACTTACACCAGCCGTTCTGAGACACATTCAGTCTTTCTAACCTGAAGATAATCACATAGGAAGGTTGAAACATTGTTGTCTGCTTATCAATAAAAGTGTTGATACCTACTCCAGCAGTTCTGAGATGCATTCAGTTTTTCTAGCTTGAAGATGATTACATAGGAAGGTTGAAATATTGTTGACTGCTCATCAATAAAAGTGTTGATACCCACACCAGCTGTTCTGAGACACATTCAGTCTTTCTAACCTGAAAATGATGACATAGAAAGGTTGAAACATTGTTGTCTGCTTATCAATAAACGTGTTGATACCTACACCAGCTGTTCTGAGATACATTCAGTCTTTCTAACTTGAAGATGATGACATAGGAAGGTTGAAACATTGTTGTCTGCTTATCAATAAAAGTGTTGATACCTACACCAGCCGTTCTGAGATACATTCAGTCTTTCTAACCTGAAGATGATGACATAGGAAGGTTGAAACATTGTTGTCTGCTTATCAATAAAAGTGTTGATACCTACACCAGCCGTTCTGAGATACATTCAGTCTTTCTAACTTGAAGATGATGACATAGGAAGGTTGAAACATTGTTGTCTGCTTATCAATAAAAGTGTTGATACTTACACCAGCTGTTCTGAGATACATTCAGTCTTTCTAACATGAAGATGATGACATAGAAAGGTTGAAACATTGTTGTCTGCTTATCAATAAAAGTGTTGATACCTACACCAGCTGTTCTGAGATACATTCAGTCTTTCTAACTTGAAGATGATGACATAGGAAGGTTGAAACATTATTGTCTACTTATCAATAAAAGTGTTGATACCTACTGCAGTAGTTCTGAGATGCATTCAGTTTTTGTAGCTTGAAGATGATTACATAGGAAGGTTAAAACATTGTTGTCTGCTTATAAATGAAAGTGTTGATACCTACACCAGCTGTTCTGGGGTGCATTCAGTCTTTCTAACCTGAAGATGACATAGGAAGTTTGAATCATTGTTGTCTGCTCATTAATAAAAGTGTTGATACCCACACTAGCTGTTCTGAGACACATTCAGTCTTTCTAGCCTTAAAATGATGACATTGAAAGGTTGAAACATTGTTGTCTGCTTATCAATAAACGTGTTGACACCTACACCAGCTGTTTTAAGATACATTCAGTCTTTCTAACTTGAAGATGATGACATAGGAAGGTTGAAACATTGTTGTCTGCTTATCAATAAAATTTTTAATACCTACATCAGCCGTTCTGAGATCCATTCAGTCTTTGTAATCAGAAGATGATGACATAGAAAGGTTAAAACATTGTTGTTTGCTTATAAATGAAAGTGTTGATACCTACACCAGCTGTTCTAAGGTGCATATCGTCGTTCTAACCTGAAGATGATGATATGGGAAGGATGAAACATTGTTGTCTGCTTATAAATATAAGTGTTGATACCTGCACCAGCTGTTCTGAGGTTGCTTCAATCTTTCTATCCTGAAGATGACATAGGAAGTTTGAATAATTGTTGTCTGATCATCAATAAAAGTCTTGATACCCACACCAGCTGTTCTGAGACACATTCAGTCTTTCTAGCCTGAAAATGATGACATAGAAAGGTTGAAACATTGTTGTCTGCTTATCAATAAAAGTGTTGATAATTACACCAGTCGTTTGGAGACACATTCAGTTTTAATAACCTGAAGATCATCACAAAGGAAGGTTGAAACATTATTGTCTACTTATCAATAAAAGTGTTGATACCTACTCCAGCAGTTCTGAGTTGCATTCAGTTTTTCTAGCTTGAAGATGATTACATTGGAAGGTTGAAATATTGTTGTCTGCTTAGCAATAAAAGTGTTGATACCTACACCAGCCGTTCTGAGGCACATTCAGTTTTTCTAACCTGAAGATGATGACATATGAAGGTTGAAACATTGTTGTCTTCTTATCAATAAAATTGTTAATACCTACATCAGCCGTTCTGGAATACATTCATTATTTTTAATCCGAAGATGATGACATAGAAAGGTTAAAACATTGTTGTCTGCTTATAAATGAAATTGTTGATACCTACACCAGCTGTTCTGAGGTGCATTCAGTCTTTCTAACCTGAAGATGATGATATGGGAAGGATGAAACATTGTTGTCTGCTTATAAATATAAGTGTTGATACCTGCACCAGCTGTTCTGAGGTTGCTTCAATCTTTCTATCCTGAAGATGACATAGGAAGTTTGAATAATTGTTGTCTGATCATCAATAAAAGTCTTGATACCCACACCAGCTGTTCTGAGGTGCATTCAGTCTTTCTAACCTGAAGATGATGATATGGGAAGGATGAAACATTGTTGTCTGCTTATAAATAAAAGTGTTGATACTTACACCAGTCGTTTGGAGACACATTCAGTTTTTCTAGCCTGAAGATCATCACATAGGAAGGTTGAAACATTATTGTCTACTTATCAATAAAAGTGTTGATACCTACTCCAGCAGTTCTGAGAGCATTCAGTTTTTCTAGCTTGAAGATGATTACATAGGAAAGTTGAAATATTGTTGTCTTCTCATCAATAAAAGTGTTGATACCGGTACTCGCCATTCTGAGATACATTCAGTCTTTCTAACATGAAGATGATGACGGAAGAATGTTGAAACATTTTTGTCTGCTTATGAATAAAAGTGTTGATACGTATACTAATCGTTCTGAGACACATTCAGTCTTTCTCACCTGAAGATGACATAGGAAGTTTGAAACAATTTTGTCTGCTTATCAATAAAAGTGTTGATACCCACACCAGCTTTTCTGAGACACATTTAGTCTTTCTAGCCTGAAAATGATGACATAGGAAGGTTGAAACATTGTTGTATTCTTATCAATAAATGTGTTGTTACTTACACCAGCTGTTCTGAGACACATTCACTCTTTCTAACCTGAAGTTGATGACATAGGAAGTTTGAAACATTGTTCTCTGCTTATCAATAAACGTGTTGATACCTACACGAGCCGTTTTGAGACACATTCAGTTTTTCTAACTTAAGATGACATAGGAAGTTTGAAACATTGTTGTCTGCTTATCAATAAAAGTGTTGATACTTACACCATCCGATCTGAGGCACATTCAGTTTTTCTAACCTGAAGATAATAACATAGAAAGGTTGAAACATTGTTGTCTGCTTATCAATAAAATTGTTAATACCTACATCAGCCGTTCTGAGATACATTCAGTCTTTTTAATTAGAAGATGATGTTATAGAAAGGTTAAAACATTGTTTTCTGCTTATAAATGAAAGTGTTGATACCTACACCAGCTGTTCTGAGGTGTATTCAGTCTTTCTAACCTGAAGATGATGATATGGGAAGGATGAATCATTGTTGTCTGCTCATCAATAAAAGTGTTGATACCCACACCAGCTGTTCTGAGACACATTCAGTCTTTCTAGCCTGAAAATGATGACATAGAAAGGTTGAAACATTGTTGTCTGCTTATCAATAAACGTGTTGACACCTACACCAGCTGTTCTAAGATACATTCAGTCTTTCTAACTTGAAGATGATGACATAGGAAGGTTGAAACATTGTTGTCTTCTTATCAATAAATGTGTTGATACTTACACCAGCTGTTCTGAGACATATTCACTCTTTCTAACCTGAAGATGATGACATTGGAAGGTTGAAACATTGTTCTCTGCTTATCAATAAACGTGTTGATACCTACACGAGCCGTTCTGAGACACATTCAGTCTTTCTAACTTAAGATGACATAGGAAGTTTGAAACATTGTTGTCTGCTTATCAATAAAAGTGTTGATACTTACACCATCCGATCTGAGGCACATTCAGTTCTTCTAACCTGAAGATAATGACAAAGAAAGGTTGAAACATTGTTGTCTGCTTATCAATAAAATTGTTAATACCTACATCAGCCGTTCTGAGATACATTCAGTCTTTTTAATCCGAAGATGATGACATAGAAAGGTTAAAACATTGTTGTCTGCTTATAAATGAAAATGTTGATACCTACACCAGCTGTTCTGAGGTGCATTCAGTCTTTCTAACCTGAAGATGATGATATGGGAAGGATGAAACATTGTTTTATGCTTATAAATAAAAGTGTTGATACCCACACCAGCTGTTCTGAGACACATTCAATCTTTTTAGCCTTAAAATGATGACATAGAAAGGTTGAAACATTGTTGTCTGCTTATCAATAAAAGTGTTGATACCTATACTAGCCGTTCTGAGATATATTCAGTCTTTCTAACTTGAAGATGATGACGGAGGAATGTTGAAACATTTTTGTCTGCTTATGAATAAAAGTGTTGATACGTACACTATCCGTTCTGAGACACATTCAGTCTTTCTCACCTGAAAATGATGACATAGGAACGTTTAAACTTTGTTCTCTGTTTATCAGTAAAAGTGTTGATACCTACACCAGCTCTTCTGAGACACATTCAGTCGTTCTAACCTGAAGATGATGACATAGGAAGGTTGAAACATTGTTGTCTGCTTATCAATAAAAGTGTTGATACTTACACCAGCTGTTTTGAGATACATTCAGTCTTTCTAACCTGAAAATGATGACATAGAAAGGTTGGAACATTGTTGTCTGCCTATCAATAAAAGTGTTGATACCTACACCAGTCGTTCAGAGATATATTCAGTCTTTCTAACCTGAAGATTATGACATAGGAACGTTGAAACATTGTTCTCTGCTTATCAATAAAAGTGTTGATACATGCACCAGTCGTTCAGAGATACATTCAGTCGTTCTAACCTGAAGATGATGACATAGGAAGGTTGAAACATTGTTGTATGCTTATCAATAAAATTGTTAATACCTACACCAGCTGTTCTGAGGTGCATTCAGTCTTTCTAATCTGAAGATGATGATATGGGAATGATGAAACATTGTTGTCTGCTTATCAATAAAAGTGTTGATACCTGCACCAGCTGTTCTGAGGTTGATTCAATCTTTCTATCCTGAAGATGACATAAGAAGTTTGAAATATTGTTGTCTGCTCATCAATAAAAGTGTTGATACCCACACCAGCTGTTCTGAGACACATTTAGTCTTTCTAGCCTGAAAATGATGACATAGGAAGGTTGAAACATTGTTGTATTCTTATCAATAAATGTGTTGATACTTACACCAGCTTTTCTGAGACACATTCACTCTTTCTAACCTGCAGATGGTGACATAGGAAGTTTGAAACATTGTTCTCTGCTTATCAATAAACGTGTTGATACTTACACGAGCCGTTCTGAGACACATTCAGTCTTTCTAACTTAAGATGACATAGGAAGTTTGAAACATTGTTGTCTGCTTACCAATAAAAGTGTTGATACTTATTCCAGCCGTTCTGAGGCACATTCAGTTTTTCTAACCTGAATATAATGACATAGAAAGGTTGAAACATTGTTGTCTGCTTATCAATAAAATTGTTAATACCTACATCAGCCGTTCTGAGATACATTTACTCTTTTTAATCCGAAGATGATGACATAGAAAGGTTAAAACATTGTTGTCTGCTTATAAATGAAAGTGTTGATACCTACACCAGCTGTTCTGAGGTGCATTCAGTCTTTCTAACCTGAAGATGATGATATGGGAAGGATGAAACATTGTTGTCTGCTTATAAATAAAAGTGTTGATACCTGCACCATCTGTTCTGAGGTGGATTCAATCTTTGTATCCTGAAGATGACATAGGAAGTTTGAATCATTGTTGTCTGCTCATCAATAAAAGTGTTGATACCCACACCAGCTGTTCTGAGACACATTCAGTCTTTCTAGCCAGAAAATGATGACATAGAAAGGTTGAAATATTGTTGTCTGCTTATCAATAAACGTGTTGACACCTACACCAGCTGTTCTAAGATACATTCAGTCTTTCTAACTTGAAGATGATGACATAGGAAGGTTGAAACATTGTTGTCTTCTTATCAATAAATGTGTTGATACTTACACCAGCTGTTCTGAGACACATTCACTCTTTCTAACCTGAAGATGATGAAATAGGAAGGTTGAGACATTGTTCTCTGCTTTTCAATAAAAGTGTTGATACGTACACTAACCGTTCCGAGACACATTTAGTCTTTCTAACCTGAAGATGATGATATGGGAAGGATGAAACATTGTTGTCTGCTTATCAATAAAAGTGTTGATACCTACACCAGCTGTTCTGAGGTTGATTCAATCTTTCTATCCTGATGATGACATAGGAAGTTGGAAATATTGTTGTCTGCTCATCAATAAAAGTGTTGATATTTACTTCAGTAGTTCTGAGATGCATTCAGTCTTTCTAGCTTGAAGATGATTACATAGAAAGGTTGAAATATTGTTGTCTGCTTATCAATAAAAGTGTTGATACCTATACTAGCCGTTCTGAGATACATTCAGTCTTTCTAACTTGAACATGATGACGGAGGAAGGTTGAAACATTTTTGTCTGCTTATCAATAAAAGTGTTGATATCTACACCAGCTTTTCTGAGATACATTCAGTCTTTCTAACTTGAAGATGATGACATAGGAAGGTTGAACCATTGTTGTCTGCTTTTCAATAAATGTGTTGATACGTACACTAACCGTTCTGAGACACATTCAGTCTTTCTCACCTGAAAATGATGACATAGGAACGTTTAAACTTTGTTCTCTGTTTATCAGTAAAAGTGTTGATACCTACACCAGCTCTTCTGAGACACATTCAGTCGTTCTAACCTGAACATGATGACATAGGAAGGTTGAAACATTGTTGTCTGCTTATCAATAAAAGTGATGATACTTACACCAGCTGTTTTGAGATACAATCAGTTTTTCTAACCTGAAGATGATGACATAGAAAGGTTGGAACATTGTTGTCTGCTTATCAATAAAAGTGTTGATACCTACACCAGTCGTTCATAGATACATTCAGTTTTTGTAACCATAAGATGATGACATAGAAAGGTTGAAAAATTGTTCTCTGCTTATGAATAAAAGTGTTGATACCTGCTCCAGCTGTTCTGAGACACATTCAGTCTTTCTAACCTGAATATGACATAGGAAGGTTGAAACATTGTTCTCTTCTTATCAATAAAATTGACGATATCTACACCAGTCTCTTTCTTCCACAGATTTTGTTTAATCGACAATGTGTAAATTTTTCAAAGAATATTCATTATTTGTTTTTAATTTGATTGATATAAATTAAATGAACATTTTGATGCCTTAACTGTTATCCACGTTGGAATATTTCGATTATAACTTACTGTTTTATTTTTTTTTAAATCGCTTTTAGTGCTTATTTGTTTTTATTCACTGTATTCACATTAAATATGTTCTATATTTGCAGAAGGTTTGATTCACGCCCAGAATGTATTTGCTTTGATTTCTCTGTTTGTTTTAGATCAAAGCCACATGACGTTATCTACCATGTTCATTGCTGAGAATGGAACGCCAGATTTTAACATTGTGAGTTTATCAATTCACCTTTCTCTGAACGTAGGATATGTATTGATATCCTTATTACTTTCATATTTATTTAAACGTTTAGATCGAGCTAAATTACAATAAGTTTTGTCTTTTATTTGAATAGAAAGTTCACTTATTTCATGTTTAATGTTAAGGACAGATCATTACAGAATCACAGTTACTATTTTCTAGCAATATACTGCGATAAATATATAATTGTAAAACATACCATAGGCAAAAAAAATATGTACTGGGTGGATAAAAAATGTCCTGACCCTGAAAATATTGTTACATCTTGTGTTAGATGACAGAAAAATATGTAAAAACTATGATTTTAAAATGCATTCTATGATATTTGGTCAAATAGGATGTGAAAATCTAATTTTAACATTGGTTTTCGTAAGTATCTGAACTTTTCATGATTTGTAATCACATTTTATTATATAGTGTTCTACACCTGCTGTTTCTCCTTATTCCAATTAACATACAAAATGTGGAATTGTTAAAAAGATATAATAGAAATAAGAGAACTGATATTGTGAAATGTCTAGATTAATCACCTGATACCAATGCGATTGAAAATTTACGGGCTAGGCTAAACCGTTTAACGAAAGGTCTCAAACCAAAGAAGAAAGGTGAACTTTTTGAAGTACTTATAGAAGAATGGCAGGGAATCAGTCAGGAATATCTGAAAACATACCACATCGATGTGAAACTACTGAAATTCAAGAGAATGCCGACTAACTTGTGGAACTGGTTTGCGTTATTTTGAGTTTCATTTTTATGTTAAGTTATTGTAGAGGAACTAGTTTGATCATTGTGCAGCCTAGTTTGAATAAGATCTAAGAAACTGCATCAGGTGTACAACACTATTTTTAAGAATATGTAACTAAAATCATGAAACGTTAAGGTGTTCACAAAAGCCAGTGATAAAAAAAAGGATTTGATATTTGAACAGGTCTTGTAGAGATCATTCTAAAATCATAAAACTATGATTCTCTTAACATAACCAAACGTTTCGTCAGCTAACTAGTGGCGCGCATCAATGTATTAACGAGATTTCCATTGTCCTTATCTATCTAACGAAACCACAGCCATGGAAACGAGCTTGGAAAAAAACATTTTCTGTTATCTAATAAAAGATATAATAAATTAACATTTTGAAGAGGGTTTACTTTTTGTCCGCCCCTAATATTAAAACTGTACAAATTGTGTGTTTGACAGCTTAAGTGTTGTTTGCTCAAAGTTTTATATTAACACTGAAATAAAAAAACAACTTTGATTTTACCTTTGTTTTTAGAATAGCCAATCAACTTCAAAAATATATACTTTGATATTCCAAGCTCCAGTGATAGACCCATGCGTTCCCTCAGTTAGGGAAGTTTCCTAACACGTGGAGAGGCATTAATAGATTAGAAAGAAACAGTTATTCAACAGGCTTTGGTATCAGGTTGAATAGCGCTATATGAATAAATATTACTATCCAACAACAAGAACTGAGAAACTTTTACACAACAACAATAAACAAAACCTGACCATTCTGAAAGCTCAAAACATAGAATGATTCTCTATTCGATGTGTCATTCACATAATATGTGTTCTGGCAATAATAAATTCTACAAGCCTCATAATTTATTTTGAATATCATATTGAATAAAAGTATGTACTCACCTTGTGATAACTTCCAGATATTAATTTCAAATTTAATATGGGACATTATGAACAATAATAATGTTATCTTGTATAGGTTTCATTTCTGATGACAACCAATTGAATTCTTCAGTTGGTTTATTGATAAATCAGCCATAGACCTGATAACGTATCGAACTGACTTTAGTTCAAACAAACAATAGGTGCTATTCACCTTTGGAATAAGAAGACTTAGCCATAGAACTGATAACATATTGAACTGACTTTAGCTCAAACAGACAATAGGTGCTATTCAGCTTTGGAATAAAAAGACTCAGCCATATAACTGATCACATATTGAACTGACTTTAGTTCAAACAGACAATAGGTGCTATTCAGCTTTGGAATAAGAAGACTCAGCCATAGAACTGATAACATATTGAACTGACTTTAGTTCAAACGGACAATAGGTGCTATTCAGCTTTGGAATAAGAAGACTCAGCCATAGAACTGCTAACATATTGAACTGACTTTAGTTCAAACAGACAATAGGTGCTATTCAACTTTGGAATAAGAAGACTCAACCATAGAACTTTCATGTCAAATAACTCATGGATCTGACATGTGAGGTTTTTCTTGTCGTGATATTCAGACCTGATAGATAACTCAAGCCCCGATAAACGTGTGGTCATTATTCTTTCCATAACTTGCTCGTGTAAAGTTTCTAGATGTTCGACAACCAACCTGTGAAGTTGCTGTGGATGCAATCAGAATGGATTCTTTGTTAAGGAAAATTCATCTATTAAATCCAAAGATTTGATGACACTCAGAAAATGTGTTTAGTACTCTGATAAGGATAGTATTGATAGCAACAGTTTCCTTTGGCTTAGCAGAAGATGAACAACAAAGGCTTCAATCTGAAGCAGACAGTGTCGATAGGCCACGTTTGTTAATCAAAAACATATAATTAATTAGTGTACGTGATCATCTTTGGCAATGTACTTTATTCTGTCTGACGCAGCTCTGTGTATTTTACTGCTCATAACTCAAGAATGGAACATTCTAAAGTCACATAGATGGTATATTTGGATAGAGAATATTCGTATTGTTTGCAAGAGCCGTGCAATATATCCAAGAAACGATTGCCAGAACTTCTTATTCCTGGCAGTGCGACTACAAAACTCTGCCTCGTCTCTGGCTTAGGAGGAGATGCTGTGATAAATATATAACTTAGATGTAATCTGTAAAACTATACCTAAAAAAAACATCAATAGATTAGAGGCATCTATTGGTAAATGAGCAGCTCTATGTTATCATTAGAAGAGGTTTCTTGGATGTACAGTGGAACGTCTAAAGTAATCTCATTATTTCAGCTGAAACAAACAAATAACTTTCTTATTGAGCACAAACGATACCGAAGAAGTTCTTAAAACTTTAAGATTCTGCAATCAACTCTCGAGCAAAATAGAGATATTTTCTAATCTCTTCACAAGGTATACATAAAACAGCACGATTAGAGACAATTAAGGAAACATTTATCAATAAAGTCGATGTTCAGATTGATCACACGACGTCTTTAAACAAATCCCTAGAAAATGTGTAGTATTTGTTATTACATGGGTAGACTGGGGAAACATAGAAATAGTTCGTTGAACATGCTAGTAATAACACCAGAGAGAAGAGTATGTTCGGTTCTTGTGACCAAACGTTTCGTAGCATTAGTACGTTCCATAATCAATAAATAAAAATTTCTTCAACACAGAATGATGTTTCAGTTTACTACTTTAAATCCAGATTATATTTTATCTTTAACTGGTATTTAACTGATCCTTAACTGATATTTAACTGATTTTTAACTGGTATTTAAGTGATTTTAACTCGTATTTAACTGGTCTTTAATTGGTATTTAACTTGTTTTTCACTGATCTTTAACTTATCTCTAACTGATCTTTAAGTAATCTTAAACTGATCGTTACCTTATTTTTAACTGGTCTTTAACTTATCTTTAACTGATTTTAACTAATCTTTAACTTCTAGATTTTATCATTTCACATTTTATTGTTTAATTGTTTTCTCTAAGTTAATGATAAAAATTGTTTTGTGTTTAAAAAAGAATTACTTTTGAAATAATCTTAAAAAGTATTTTTGTCAAACTATTTAAGTACAATTTATATAAAGTTGAGCTAATAATACACAAATATTCATTTCGACTTTTCAACTTACTGAACTGTAATATCTAATAAAAAAAAAAGACTTATCTCTAGTGATTCCAGAATCTATGTTATTTGAATATGACGTTTTCATCAAGGAATGTACCACCACTAAACTAAAAACACTACACTAAAAAGGAAGTTTAAATGGTACGATGGATATTTTAAAAACGCGAGTTCCAATAAAGAAAAAGGATCTGTGTCATATATATATATATATTTGTTAAAACACGAGAAATAATGGATAATATAGAAATACAGACCATTTACTCTGTAAAATAATTAAATAGAGTATAAAATACTAGACTTAGATTTGGGACATGGGACTTAAGCCCTTGTCTCTCGGTTTGTTATAATAAAATTTGCCTTGGTTTTTTGTGAAGTTAATATCCTTCCCATGGTTTTTATTTAACGTTATAAAATATGGTATCTAAGACTTTATTAAAAATATAAAATATCCTTCATAGGGTTTTGTAAAAAGCTAAAATTATCGTATCTAGTACTTTATTTAACATCACAAAATGTTATACATATAATTTTATTTACAGTTATAAAATATGGTACCTAAGTCGTTATTAACAGGATAAAATAGCTTATATAGGGTTTTGTTTAACGTTATAAAATATCCTACCATATTCTTATTTAAAGTTATAAAATATGGTACCTAAGGCGTTATTAACGTCATAAAACATCCTACAAAGAGTTTTGTTTAAAGCTAAAAATATGGTATCTAGCTCTTTATTTAACATTACAAAATGTTCTACACAGAGTTTAATTTAAAGTTATAAAATATGGTACCTAAGGCGTTTTTAACGGTATATAATATCATACATATGGTTTGTTTAAAGTTATGAAATATCCTACCTATTCTTTTGTTTAAAATTATAAAATATGGTACCCAACACGTTATTAACAGTATAAAATATCATACATGGGGTTTTGTTTAATGTTTTAAAATATCCTACCTGTGTTTTTATTTAAATTTATAAAATATGGTTGGTACCTAAGGCTTTATTAACAGTGTAAAATATGATACATATGGTTTTGTTGTGAAACAAATGTAAGTAACTTAAGTACAAGTTTGTTTCTCTTGTTGTTTACCTACTGAATACATGTCTATCATTCGTTTGCTGTACTAGTTCTTTCGTCTTCGTAACTGAGTACAACAGATTGTATTACACTATAAAAGTCGAAGTAGCTGTGTACAAGAATTACTTCTTCCCAGAAATGAAATCGTTCATTTTTATTAAATGAGTTAAGTAATGTAACTGATTTTGTTATAAAATGTATATATTACTTGTTAATGACTCAGTCACCTGATGTCCAAATCATCGATTTGGTTTAGAAATATTCTTGATTTTGTTTGCTGCGGAAAGTTACATATAGTGAATCATTAGAATGTTGTATAAAGGAACATTTTAAACATCACAAGATAATCTAATTATAACGTTTCGATGGAATCATTCATTTCTCAGATGGGAAATTCTGCCTTTTAGAAAACCCTTTTGTACCGGAAACCTTTCATTTTCAAACTTTCTTTTTACTATAAACCATACAACTGGAAACTGTCTATTTCTAGTATTACTAAAAATAAAACATTATTTTGCGGTCTTTTCTTGTTATTGAATGTATCGCATTTGCTTGTTTTTTTTTTTGAATTTTGCACAAAGCTACTCGAGGGCTATCTGCGCTAGCCGTCCCTACTTTAGCAGTGTAAGACTAGAGGGAAGGCAGCTAGTCATCACCACCCATCGCCAAATCTTGGGCTACTCTTTTACGGACGAATAGTGGGATTGACCGTAACATTATAACGCCCCACGGCTGAAAGGGCGAGCATGTTTGGCGCGATGGGGTTTCGAACCAGCGACCCTCAGATTACGAGTCGCACGCCTTAACACGCTTGGCCATGCCGGGCCGTGTCGCATTTGAGCAGATCGTGTTAAATTTAAGGATGTATTTTTACTACACCAACGTAATTTCTGTCACTAGTGGGAAGACAAACGTACAGAATTTGTGAAATACGTAAAGTCCTTTCAACAAATATCTAGATCTTCCTGTGTAGAATGTCTGTAAATGAATAACCAACAACTTACACTTTCCACTGAGACATTAATTGTTACATTGTATTTTAGCATAAGTTACTGGAGCATTTCTCGTGCTGGAAGGAACACTCCTCTTACTTAATATTACAGAGATATAAATATGTGTCAATATTTTGTAGTTTTATCTTTTCAAAAGCCATCCTGTCTGAACATCAAAATACATCTTTAGCTTGTTATTTCTATGTTTCTGGGCCACTCATTCCAAAGTTTTTTCTCGACTCTTCTTTGTCCAGATGATTCCTTTCAGACATCAGCTGATTGATATACTGTCTCTTACAAATAATAGATAACTCAGAACCAGAGCAAATTCTAGTAATTACCACAGAACGTTTAGAGAACATCAGACAGTAAGTGAAAAAGTCAGCTGTTACCACACTAGCAAGAGAGGAGTCTAATAGAAAATGAAACTTCACTTGACAAAGCCCGTGTTGTTGTTTTTAGTGTCAGCTGGATGGATGCCAAAAGCGCAGGCGACTATCGATATGTGAGTTACAGAACACAATAAACCTGTCAAAGTATCCGATAGGTTGAATCGTTCAGTCAGTTTGTTAAAAAACAAAAGTTGACCATTTGGTCACATCAGAAAGTTAAGGATTTACTTCCTTATAGATTTCCCAAGTATTGATTATTGTCTCTAAACATCCTGTTTCCGAGGTATCATCCATTTTGTTTCAAGTTCATTTTTCAAATATTTTCTCTTTTCTATTAAAGAAAATCTTACTTTTCTTAGTTTTATGAAACAAACGAGATAAAACGACTTTGGAAATTAAAGAAACTAAAACGTAAAACTTAAGTTTCACTCGAAAAATTCTTAATGAGTTGCCTTCAAATATAGTACATTCCAGTTATTTTATAAATACGACAAATTTGATATTAACTTGAATTAGCAAACAATGTTTAAAGATGAATAGTAAATTCGTTTTTAATTTATCGTTTTAAAGCTTTATGAGCCAGTTCCATTTTTACAGTAGTTATTAATATATTGCAATGAAATATGAATATTTACAGTGACAGAAACATATGTAGAATCCTACATAAAAGATTATATATAACACATGTCGTTATAATTTAGTAAATGTCTTACAACCTTCCTTTCTGTTGTGATTACAGTCGTGGTTTTACTACTTTTTGAAGAGGTTCAGAATATAGTTATCTAATTGAACTCGTCTTGAAATCAACTGGTATCTCACATCTTTCTCATTAGTTTGTTATATTATATATGTGTATTTTACACGGAAGTATATCGTGTTTTTTACAGTTATCAGGAAAATTTTGTGTGGGTCAAGGATTTCGGCTGATTAACACTTAATAAAACACCTTTTATCTTTCGTTAATATGTTTCAAATACATATGTTACTTTTGTTACGTGGTGGATATAGTGTTCTTCATTGGTAAAGAAATATCTTATTGTTAAAATCTGATAAAGATAATATCAAAACATTCTGTCACAGATGAACCACAACTAGAAATAAACAGATCATAATCTGAAAGAACATTAGATTTTCAATTGATATGTATTTTACTATTTTTAGAACAACTAATGTCTTATAACAATCTACATATTGTTTAACAATCTCACTCGCACACTCCGTAAAAATTAATTATTTTTTATCGATGCTGTAGTTGTTCAAATATCAAAATTGTTACCAAATGAATTAATAAAGTTATTCGTGTTATTATTATTCAAAGTGTAAAAGCACAATCGCTGTGTTACCAAATTTTTGTGTGATTATTAGTGGTAACCACATGTGCCATGTTCAGTTCATTCAGAGATATTATTGAAAACAGCAAAAAAAAGATAAAAGTGTCGTATGTACAGTTTACTAATTAATCATCCTGGAACGGAAAGTATACATTAAAAATATTTGAAATAATAATATAATATTTATGGGCACTTAAACATTTAAGATTTCATGTATAAATTCTAAACAACCATACGTAAAATGTAGATGTCACTGCACTTAGTGAATATTTAGGAACATAGGTATATCAGCTAAATCCTTGTTGTATCTTTACTTTACAAGGAACAGTTCCGGTGGAACAAGTGGGTCAGGCTGGTTACATATTTCGCTTTGAGGGGACTCCAGTCATAATAGTTGGTACCCATCACATAGCTAAGTAGATCAAAACAACGGGGGTAAAGTGTGTTTCGTTTTAAGGTCGCAGCAGCATCACAACCCAAACTGACTCTCAGGCATGTCTTGGTGATCGGGACACCTGTCAAGCGGGGTTGAATTCTGTCACCGATAATGTTCGCTCTTAAAATTATATGAGAGTTATAATGCCTCATTTAATCCTACTATTCGTAAGTGAAAAAGTATACCAAGAGTCATCAGAAAGTAGTTTTGAATAGCTACCTTCATCCAATCTATTACATGAAAATTAGGGACTGCTAGAGATAATATTCGAATATTTTGCGCGAAGTTGAACAAAATAAACCGAACAGTTACTACATTACAAGTAGAGAAAGATTCTTGTGCTCTAAATATGGTGCAGAATTGTGTTGGCTTTAACATCTGTTTTCTGACTGATGTCTGTTTTAATTTACTAAGAATCTTAGTCGGTTTATAATAACCAGAAAGGCTTGCTTGAATTAGTCTGTCCACGTTTTTAAATCATAACCTCGAACTGGTCATTATCTGTCCAACGTTTTTAAACCATAAACTCGAACAGGTCATTATCTGCCCACGTTTTTAAATCAGAACCTCGAACTGGTCATTATCTGTCCACGATTTTAAATCAGACCCTCGAACTGGTCATTATCTGTCCACGTTTTTAAATCATAACCTCGAACTGGTCATTATCTGTCCACGTTTTTAAACCATAAACTCGAACAGGTCATTATCTGTCCACGTTTTTAAATCAGAACCTCGAACTGGTCATTATCTGTCCACGATTTTAAATCAGACCCTCGAACTGGTCATTATCTGTCCACGTCTTTAAATCAGAACCTCGAATTGGTCATTATCTGTTCACGTTTTTAAATCATAACCTCGAACTGGTCATTATCTGTCCACGTTTTTAAATCAGAACCTCGAACTGGTCATAACAGTTTGCAGTAACTTAGTGAGGACATGCGTGTTTTATGATCTGTATAATATTGGTCTGCTGACAATTTAAGATTTTTTCCAGTTTATAGATAAGTAAAAACTCCATATATTTGTCACAAACAACCACACGTAAAGCGCAGACAGCATAATAAAGTTCTTACTGATTTCGATTGAAACACAATAACATGGCAAAGTACTTATTATATTGCATGTTTCAACCAGAAGAGCTATGAATTGAGCGAAACGCCTCATTGGCAATGGATATGACAAATATAGTTGGAATATTATTTCTATACACTGTTTTAACTGCTAAAAGTTCCTAAGGTACTAGATAAAGAAAGTATTGCTTAAAAATATAATCATTCTAATGTTCATGTGTTATGACAAGTAAAACCGTTTAGTTTGAAGATACTGTAATATTAAATAATATGACACTATTTACAGTGTTAATACAAACATGTCATATACTAAATCCTAATACTATTTAATTTCTCCCTCTTTCAAATTAATAAAAGATTAAAAAACATGTTTATTGTTTATCTATTACATAACAGCCTTATTACTTTTGTCCAGCATTGTAAACTGTTTGTTTCATCCTAAACACTAAGCAGTTTACTGATTACATAACATGATTATTCATTTTACTTCAAAATTACAAGCAACTTGTTTATTCTTCAATATAAAGTAGTTTGTTTATCCCATAACACGACTATTAATTTGTTCGTACTACAAACTACTTGTTTTATCTTCAACAATAAGTAATTTGTTTATCCCATAACATGACTATTAATTTGTTCATACCACAAACTACTTGTTTTATCTTCAATAATAAGTAGTTTGTTTATCCCATAACATGAATATGACTATGTTCATACTACAAATTACCTGTTTTGTCATAATATTAAGTAGTTTGTTTATCCCATAACATGAATATTACTTTGTTCATATCACAAATTACCTGTTTTATCATCAATATTAAGTAGTTTGTTTATCTCATAACATGAATATTACTTTGTTCATATTACAAATTACCTGTTTTATCATCAATATTAAGTAGTTTGTATATCCCATAACATGAATATTACTTTGTTCGTACTACAAATTACCTGTTTTGTCATAATATTAAGTAGTTTGTTTATCCAATAACATGAATAGTACTTTGTTCATACTACAAACCACTTGTTTTATCTTCCATAATAAGTAGTTTGTTTATCCCATAACATGAATATTATTTTGTTCATATTACAAATTACCTGTTTTATCATCAATATTAAGTAGTTTGTTTATCCCATAACATGAATATTACTTTGTTCATACTACAAATTACCTGTTTTGTCATAATATTAAGTAGTTTGTTTATCCCATAACATGAATATTACTTTGTTCATATTACAAATTACCTGTTTTGTCATCAATATTAAGTAGTTTGTTTATCCCACAACATGACTATTATTTTGATCATACTACAAACTACTTGTTTTATCTTCAACAATAAGTAATTTGTTTATCCCATAACATGACTATAAATTTTTTCATACTACAAACTAATTGTTTTATTTTCAATATTAAGTAGTTTGTTTATCCCATAACATGAATATTATTTTGTTCATATTACAAATTACCTGTTTTATCATCAATATTAAGTAGTTTGTTTATCCCATAACATGAATATTACTTTGTTCATACTACAAATTACCTGTTTTGTCATAATAATAAGTAGTTTGTTTATCCCATAACATGAATATTACTTTGTTCATACTACAAATTACCTGTTTTGTCATCATTATTAAGTAGTTTGCTTATCCCATAACATGACTATTACTTTGTTCATACTACAAAATTCTTGTTTATCTTCAACAAAAAGTAGTTTGTTTATCCCATTACATGAATATTACTTTGTTTATATTACAAATTACCTGTTTTGTCATAATATTAAGTAGTTTGTTTATCCCATAACATGAATATTACTTTGTTCATACTATAAATTACCTGTTTTGTTATCAATATTAAGTAGTTTGTTTATCCCATTAGATGAATATTAATTTGTTCATAGTACAAATTATATGTTTTGTCATCAATATTAAGTAGTTTGTTTATCCCATAACATGAATATTACTTTGTTCATACTACAAATTACCTGTTTTGTCATGATATTAAGTAGTGTTGTTTATCCCATAACATGAATATTACTTTGTTCATACTACAAATTACTGTTTTGTCATCAATATTAAGTAGTTTGTTTATCCCATAACATGAATATTACTTTGTTCATATTACAAATTACCTGTTTTGTCATCAATATTAAGCAGGTTGTTGATCTCATAACATGAATATTACTTTGTTCATATTACAAATTACCTGTTTTATCATCAATATTAAGTAGTTTGTTTATTCCATAACATGAATATTACTTTGTTCATACCACAAATTACCTGTTTTGTCATAATATTAGGTAGTTTGTTTATCCCATAACATGATTATTACTTTGTTCGTATTACAAACTACTTGTTTTATCTTCAACAATAATTAGTTATTATGTAGTTTGTTTATCCCATAACATGAATATTACTTTGTTCAATTACAAATTACCTGTTTTGTCATAATATTAAGTAGTTTGTTTATCCCATAACATGAATATTACTTTGTTCATAATACAAATTACCTGTTTTGCCATAATATTAAGTAGTTTGTTTATCCCATAACATGAATATTACTTTGTTCATACTACAAATTACCTGTTTTGTCATCATTATTAAGTAGTTTGCTTATCCCATAACATAATTATTACATTGTTCATATTACAAACTACTTGTTTTATCTTCAATATTAAGTAGTTTGTTTATCCCATAACATGAATATTAATTTGTTCATACTACAAAATTCTTGTTTTATCTTCAACAAAAAGTAGTTTGTTTATCCCATAACATGAATATTACTTTGTTCATATTACAAACTACTTGTTTTGTCATAATAATAAGTAGTTTGTTTATCCCATAACATGAATATTACTTTGTTCATACTACAAATTACCTGTTTTGTCATCATTATTAAGTAGTTTGCTTATCCCATAACATGACTATTACTTTGTTCATACTACAAAATTCTTGTTTTATCTTCAACAAAAAGTAGTTTGTTTATCCCATTACATGAATATTACTTTGTTTATATTACAAATTACCTGTTTTGTCATAATATTAAGTAGTTTGTTTATCCCATAACATGAATATTACTTTGTTCATACTATAAATTACCTGTTTTGTTATCAATATTAAGTAGTTTGTTTATCCCATTAGATGAATATTAATTTGTTCATAGTACAAATTATATGTTTTGTCATCAATATTAAGTAGTTTGTTTATCCCATAACATGAATATTACTTTGTTCATACTACAAATTACCTGTTTTGTCATGATATTAAGTAGTGTGTTTATCCGATAACATGAATATTGCTTTGTTCATACTACAAATTACTGTTTTGTCATCAATATTAAGTAGTTTGTTTATCCCATAACATGAATATTACTTTGTTCATATTACAAATTACCTGTTTTGTCATCAATATTAAGCAGTTTGTTTATCCCATAACATGACTATTACTTTGTTCATATTACAAATTACCTGTTTTGTCTTCAATATTAAGTAGTTTGTTTATCTCATAACATGAATATTACTTTGTTGATATTACAAATTACCTGTTTTATCATCAATATTAAGTAGTTTGTTTATTCCATAACATGAATATTACTTTGTTCATACCACAAATTACCTGTTTTGTCATAATATTAGGTAGTTTGTTTATCCCATAACATGAATATTACTTTGTTCATACTACAAACCACTTGTTTTATGTTCCACAATAAGTAGTTTGTTTATCTCATAACATGAATATTACTTTGTTCATATTACAAATTACCTGTTTTGTCATCAATATTAAGCAGGTTGTTGATCTGATAACATGAATATTACTTTGTTCATATTACAAATTACCTGTTTTATCATCAATATTAAGTAGTTTGTTTATCCCATAACATGAGTATTAATTTGTTCATACTACAAATTACTTGTTTTATCTTCAATATTAAGTAGTTTGTTTATCCCATAACATGATTATTACTTTGTTCGTATTACAAACTACTTTTTTTTATCTTCAACAATAATTAGTTATTATGTAGTTTGTTTATTCCATAACATGATTATTACTTTGTTCATACTACAAAATTCTTGTTTTATCTTCAACAAAAAGTAGTTTGTTTATCCCATAACATGAATATTACTTTGTTCAATTACAAATTACCTGTTTTGTCATAATATTAAGTAGTTTGTTTATCCCATAACATGAATATTACTTTGTTCATAATACAAATTACCTGTTTTGCTATAATATTAAGTAGTTTGTTTATCCCATAACATGAATATTACTTTGTTCATACTACAAATTACCTGTTTTGTCATCATTATTAAGTAGTTTGCTTATCCCATAACATAAGTATTACATTGTTCATATTACAAATTACCTGTTTTGTCATCAATATTAAGTAGTTTGTTTATCCCATAACATGACTATTACTTTGTTTATATTAGAAATTACCTGTTTTGTCTTCAAAATTAAGTAGTTTGTTTATCCCATAACATGAATATTACTTTGTTCATATTACAAATTACCTGTTTTGTCATCAATATTAAGCAGTTTGTTTATCCCATAACATGACTATTACTTTGTTCATATTACAAATTACCTGTTTTGTCTTCAATATTAAGTAGTTTGTTTATCCCATAACATGACTATTACTTTGCTCATACCACAAATTACCTGTTTTGTCATAATATTAGGTAGTTTGTTTATCCCATAACATGAGTATTAATTTGTTCATACTACAAATTACCTAGTTTGTCATCAATATTAAGTACTTTGTTTATTCCATGACATGAATATTACTTTGTTCATACTACAAACTACTTGTTTTATTTTCAATATTAAGTAATTTGTTTATCCCATAACATGACAAGTAGTTTGTTCGTACTACAAACTACTTGTTTTATCTTCAACAATAAGTAATTTGTTTATCCCATAACATGATTATTAATTTGTTCATACTACAAACTACTTGTTTTATTTTCAATATTAAGTAGTTTGTTTATCCCATAACATGAATATTAATTTGTTCATACTACAAAATTCTTGTTTTATCTTCAACAAAAAGTAGTTTGTTTATCCCATAACATGAATATTACTTTGTTCATATTACAAACTACTTGTTTTATCTTCAATAAAAGTAGTTTGTTTATCCCATAACATGACTATTATTTTGATCATACTACAAATTACCTGTTTTTTCATAATAATAAGTAGTTTGTTTATCCCATAACATGAATATTACTTTGTTCATACTACAAATTACCTGTTTTGTCATCATTATTAAGTAGTTTGCTTATCCCATAACATGACTATTACTTTGTTCATACTACAAAATTCTTGTTTTATCTTCAACAAAAGTAGTTTGTTTATCCCATAACATGAATATTACTTTGTTTATATTACAAATTACCTGTTTTGTCATAATATTAAGTAGTTTGTTTATCCCATAACATGAATATTACTTTGTTCATACTACAAATTACCTGTTTTGTTATCAATATTAAGTAGTTTGTTTATCCCATTACATGAATATTACTTTGTTCATAGTACAAATTATATGTTTTGTCATCAATATTAAGTAGTTTGTTTATCCCATAACATGAATATTACTTTGTTCATACTACAAATTACCTGTTTTGTCATGATATTAAGTAGTTTGTTTATCCCATAACATGAATATTAATTTGTTCATACTACAAATTACTGTTTTGTCATCAATATTAAGTAGTTTGTTTATCCCATAACATGAATATTACTTTGTTCATATTACAAATTACCTGTTTTGTCATCAATATTAAGCAGTTTGTTTATCCCATAACATGACTATTACTTTGTTCATATTACAAATTACCTGTTTTGTCTTCAATATTAAGTAGTTTGTTTATCTCATAACATGAATATTACTTTGTTCATATTACAAATTACCTGTTTTATCATCAATATTAAGTAGTTTGTTTATTCCATAACATGAATATTACTTTGTTCATACCACAAATTACCTGTTTTGTCATAATATTAGGTAGTTTGTTTATCCCATAACATGAATATTACTTTGTTCATATTACAAATTACCTGTTTTGTCATCAATATTAAGCAGGTTGTTGATCTCATAACATGAATATTACTTTGTTCATATTACAAATTACCTGTTTTATCATCAATATTAAGTAGTTTGTTTATCCCATAACATGAGTATTAATTTGTTCATACTACAAATTACTTGTTTTATCTTCAATATTAAGTAGTTTGTTTATCCCATAACATGATTATTACTTTGTTCGTATTACAAATTACCTGTTTTATCTTCAACAATATTAGTTATTATGTAGTTTGTTTATTCCATAACATGAATATTACTTTGTTCATACTACAAAATTCTTGTTTTATCTTCAACAAAAGTAGTTTGTTTATCCCATAACATGAATATTACTTTGTTCATATTACAAATTACCTGTTTTGTCATAATATTAAGTAGTTTGTTTATCCCATAACATGAATATTACTTTGTTCATATTACAAATTACCTGTTTTGTCATCATTATTAAGTAGTTTGTTTATCCCATAACATGAATATTACTTTGTTCATATTACAAATTACCTGTTTTGTCATCAATATTAAGTAGTTTGTTTATCCCATAACATGAAGTATTACTTTGTTCATATTACAAATTACCTGTTTTGTCTTCAAAATTAAGTAGTTTGTTTATCCCATAACATGAATATTACTTTGTTCATATTACAAATTACCTGTTTTGTCATCAATATTAAGCAGTTTGTTTATCCCATAACATGACTATTACTTTGTTCATATTACAAATTACCTGTTTTGTCTTCAATATTAAGTAGTTTGTTTATCTCATAACATGAATATTACTTTGTTCATACCACAAATTACCTGTTTTGTCATCAATATTAAGCAGGTTGTTGATCTCATAACATGAATATTACTTTGTTCATATTACAAATTACCTTTTTTGTCATCAATATTAAGTAGTTTGTTTATCCCATAACATGAATATTACTTTGTTCATACTACAAACCACTTGTTTTATCTTCCACAATAAGTAGTTTGTTTATCCCATAACATGAATATTACTTTGTTCATATTACAAATTACCTGTTTTGTCATCAATATTAAGCAGGTTGTTGATCTCATAACATGAATATTACTTTGTTCATATTACAAATTACCTGTTTTATCATCAATATTAAGTAGTTTGTTTATCCCATAACATGAATATTACTTTGTTCATATTACAAACTACTTGTTTTATCTTCAATAAAAGTAGTTTGTTTATCCCATAACATGACTATTATTTTGATCATACTACAAATTACCTGTTTTGTCATAATAATAAGTAGTTTGTTTATCCCATAACATGAATATTACTTTGTTCATATTACAAATTACCTGTTTTATCATCAATATTAAGTAGTTTGTTTATCCCATAACATGAATATTACTTTGTTCATACTACAAATTATTTGTTTTGTCATCAATATCAAGTAATTTGTTTATGTTATCAAGTAATTTGTTTATGTTATAATGACCATTACTTTGTTCATACTACAAATTACCTGTTTTGTCATCATACTAAACAGTTTTAGGACATGTCTGGTAAAATTCATCTTTTTCTATTTTTTTATTTCAGAGTTACGTGAAATTTCAAAATTTTTCTTTTTTCCAATTTTTGTTGAAGCGTTAAAAAACAATTTAATCAAGTATCATTTTCTTATTTTCTATAACCAGGAAGGTTTAGATTATGTTTTTGTCAAAAATGTAAAATATGTTTTAAAATAACTTGTATTGCTTCCGTTATTCGTTTCAAACAGTTAAGTGCAACAGAATTAACCTAAGAACCATGGCTAATGGTTCATACTTTAGATACTGGAAATTTTTGATATATTTTAGTTCTAGCGGCATGAAAATGAATGTATTTTACATATACATATCGGTTACTTATTTGTTTTCTGTTGTACATGAATATTTGTTGTGAAAATTATGCGACAGCAATAGTAAATAACAGAAATAATCTAGTTATAAAATAAACTTCGTCGTCCTTCAGCTACTCTCGCCCTAAGTTCCCTTCACATTGTTAAACTCCTAACAGTAGTGTTACCACTGTTTAATTTATATTTTTATTGTAATAGATTGTCATCTAATGGATTCACTAGTTTAATTTATATTTTTATTGTAATAGATTGTCATCTAATAGATTCACTAGTTTAATTTATATTTTATTGTAATAGATTGTCATCTAATGGATTCACTAGTTTAATTTATATTTTTATTGTAATAGATTGTCATCTAATGGATTCACTAGTTTAATTTATATTTTTATTGTAATAGATTGTCATCTAATGGATTCACCAGTTTAATTTATATTTTTATTGTAATAGATTGTCATCTAATGGATTCACTAGTTTAATTTATATTTTTATTGTAATAGATTGTCATCTAATGGATTCACTAGTTTAATTTATATTTTTGTTGTAATAGATTGTCATCTAATGGATTCACTAGTTTAATTGATATTTTTATAGCAATAGATTGTCATCTAATGGATTTTCTAGTTTATTTTATATTTTTATTGTAATAGATTGTCATCTAATGGATTCTCTAGTTCAATTTATATTTTTATTGTAATAGATTGTCATCTAATGGATTCACTAGTTTAATTTATATTTTTATTGTAATAGATTGTCATCTAATGGATTCACTAGTTTAATTTATATTTTTATTGTAATAGATTGTCATCTAATGGATTCACTAGTTTAATTTATATTTTTATTGTAATAGATTGTCATCTAATGGATTCACTAGTTTAATTTATATTTTTATTGTAATAGATTGTCATCTAATGGATTCACTAGTTTAATTTATATTTTTATTGTAATAGATTGTCATCTAATGGATTCACTAGTTTAATTTATATTTTTATTGTAATAGATTGTCATCTAATGGATTCACTAGTTTAATTTATATTTTTATTGTAATAGATTGTCATCTAATGGATTCACTAGTTTAATTTATATTTTTATTGTAATAGATTGTTATCTAATGGATTCACGAGTTTAATTCAAATTTTTATTGCAATTCCCACCTGTTTCAATGTATGAAAATTGACTCTTTCTTTAACCATGATACTGCCAACAACAATTTTATGGAACTCTTTTTAAATTTACTCTCTCTAGCCAGGTGTAAATGACAGATTCTGAGTTTTAGAAACCTCAAACTGAGTTTCAACACCAAGTTCACGTACGCTAGCAATAGTTAGTGCTCAAACAATACGCATAGAATTATTTATCATAGGTATGAGTATTTCTATCAAATTATCTGTTAAAACATATGAAGACGTACAAAATAATTGATCATCGATATGAACAGGTACTTATACTTAATGTAATATGTTATTCTGAGCCTATATGACAGAGATGTAAGCTTCATCTGAGTAGCAAGAAATCGTGTGAATAAATGATTGGTTACTGGAAAGGTTTGTTACTTTTGTATTGGTTACTGGAAATGGTTTGTTACTTTTGTATTGGTTACCAGGAAAGGTTTGTTACTTTTCTATTGGTTACTAGGAAAGGTTTGTTACTTTTGTATTGGGCACTGGGAAAGGTTTGTTACTTTTGTATTGGGCACTGGGAAAGGTTTGTTACTTTTGTATTGGTTACTGGGAAAGGTTTGTTACTTTTCTATTGGTTACTGGTTAAGGTTTGTTACTTTTGTATTGGTTACTGGTAAAGGTTTGTTACTTTTGTGTTGGTTACTGGGAAAGGTTTGTTACTTTTGTATTGGTTACTGGTTAAGGTTTGTTACTTTTGTATTGGTTACTGGTAAAGGTTTGTTACTTTCGTATTGGTTACTAGGAAAGGTTTGCTACTTTAGTATTGGTTGCTGGGAAAGGTTTGTTACTTTTGAAATATTCATGAACTATTCGTCTCAAAATTTGAACTAATAACTAAAAGAAAAGTAGGTAGTAAATAGAAACCTCCTTTATCTCTGTCTCTGTAGTGAGAAACGGCTGACACGACACTTTTTAGTGGGATTTGACTGTCACCTTTATAACTACTCACATTCCGAAAGGGATGGTTGAAAAGTCTCATTCGTGGATAAAGTAATTTGAGTGACGCCTGGAGCAAACGACTGTGATTTGAGATAGTGGAAATTTGGGGAATGTTCACGTTTATTATGTAAATAAACAAAAATTACAACTTTATGAATCATGTTGTTCGTAAATGGACACACCAAGGAGTTATTTTTATTGGTTTACTCATTTTTATTTGAAATAAAGTAAGTTGAAATTTAACAATTTAAATTTTAACTTTAATACTGTAAGTTTACATTTAGTGTAAGAACATTATATTTCTCATTAATTAATATGAACTTTGAGTCAGAAGAAGAAATCTACTTATAGCACTGTTCAACTTTATGTAAACATTTTAAAATCACGAGAACAATGTTTACCAAGAAACTATTCTGTAAGTGAAAGTGCGTGGAGATATACCTGACAGTTAAGTAAATAAGAAAGCCTGTTTCGTAAGAAAACATACACAAACATTCATTAAGCGAATTCCATTCAGCAAAAGGATTATGTCATGAAAGAAAATTGTCTTGCAGGAAATCACGTTAAGCAAACAACAATCATAAAGTTCAGATATAGAAACAGTCATCTTATATAGAGAGAATAACAAAGTCGTGAATTTACAGACTTTAAGCTGAAAACATCGAAAATAATAAGACCTGTTTTAAACCTCTTCAAGATTATCTTTTCTATTTATGGTTATAAGATTCTTATGTTAAAGCCAATCTGACGTTGGGGATATTGCATCTCTTCAGAAGCTTACATCAAACTATCTATAAACTATTTCTGTTACAACTTGTGATTTAACCACAATACATACTATCATATATTTAAAATCAATGGACAGCAATGCCAAAACATAGTTAATTTTGGTATCTATAACACTTAGATTACTTTTAATGAATAACGTTCAGTATATTGTACTAACTTATCTTCAAACATATGAAAACTCATTCGTGAAACAGGCATAAAACCCAATATTTATACATTCATTCTATTCGTAACATAGACAATTTAATATCCATTAATAACTTTAATTTTATATAACTTAATATATCTAACAGATATGATATTTATGCCTGTAACTTAAATATTAGTTTTCTAGAAGGAGTACAATTTAATATTTTGAGAAAATGAAGGGAATTTAAACTTCCGTCATTGGCGTACCTACCCACCCTTACTACTGTTGTTCACCTCAAACTGTAACCTACTCACCCTTACTACTATTGTTCAGCTCAAACTGTAACCTACCCACCCTTACTACTGTTGTCAGATCAAACTGTAACCTACCCATCCTTACTACTGTTGTTCAGCTCAGGCTGTAACCTACCCACCCTTACTACTATTGTTCAGCTCAGGCTGTAACCTACCCACCCTTACTAATGTTGTTCAGCTCAAACTGTAACCTACCCATCTCTAATACTGTTGTTCAGCTCAAACTGTAACCTACCCATCTCTAATACTGTTGTTCAGCTCAAACTGTAACCTACCCACCCTTACTACTATTGTTCAGCTCAAACTGTAACCTACCCACCCTTACTAATGATGTTCAGCTCAAACTGTAATCTACCCATCTCTAATACTGTTGTTCGGCTCAAACTGTAACCTACCCACCCTTACTACTGTTGTTCAGCTCAAACTGTAACCTACCCACCCCTAATACTGTCGTTCAGATCAAACTGTAACCTACTTACCCCTAATACTGTCGTTCAGCTCAAACTGTAACCTACCCACCCCTAATACTGTTGTTTAGCTCAAACTGTAACCTACCCACCCCTAATACTGTTGTTCAGATCAAACTGTAAACTAATCAGTGATGACGAGAAACCCACTTGTTGAGAAATTTATATGCAAAAACGGCTCGTTTGGGCTGAGAAAACACTTTACATAGAAGAGCGAACAACGTTTCGACCTTCGACGTCAGGTTCACCGAAGAAGGTCGAAACGTTGTTCGCTCTTCTATGTAAAGTGTTTTCTCAGCCCAAACGAGCCGTTTTTGCATATAAACTGTAAACTACCCATCTCTAATACTGTTGTTCGGCTCAAACTGTAATCTACGGAAAATGACAAGTGCTATATTCAAGTGCAAAGTGAATAATAAAGCGTTATGACAAGTGTTATATTCAAGGAATGTTTGAACAATGAAACAAATGAATGGAACAAGAAAATATGAATATTCTACTTTTTCTGGATAATACAATTGTCACTAAAAACTTCAACTTTCAAATGTTTGTTTAGTCTTTCTACCTCCATGTACAACATCAGTTCTACAGCCACTAAATAATGAAATTATAAAGTGTATAAAATTGAAATACAGAAAATTGATGCTTCAGTATATTATTACAAACATGGACAACTGTAAGAGAGCATCTGAAACTACCATGATAATTGACGTGTTAGATGCAATTGCATTTTTAAGTCATTCAATTAAATGTATAATAAAGTGTTTCAAAACTGTGTATTTATTCTTGATAATGGCGAAAATTGTGAAGAAGTTGTTTGTTATGACGATTCTAGTGAAATCCAAACTCTGATTGGTGTAGATGATTCTGTGAATGGGGAAAGTTTTGTGAACGTTGAAAGGAATGTTTTAACAGAAACTGATGAAACTGGTTTATAATCTATAATAGAATCTCAAGATGGTAACAGTGTGAGAGATTCAGAAGATGAACAAAATGGAAAAGATAGTGAGGAAATAGAAATTCCTACTTCATAGCCAGTGTTAAGTTATATTAACTCTATCAACTTGTATGTAAAAATGAAGTGGAAAGTGAACTTCATGAAAAGGCCGTAGAATTGGCGTTCTCTTTTAACCACATGAGAAAGTCCATTAGAAAACTAAACAGTTGAAATTGGACACTTTCTTTAAACAAATTTGATTAAGATTTTGTGTACTTATGTATATTTTGAATGTCTATTTTTGTTCGTATTCTAATAAATATAACATAAACAGTATAATAACTTTATTTACCAACGTCTTACTTCCCTTGAGTCAAGTAAGTATAACGTTCCGTCCGAAAATTATATATAACTAAGGAAATATAGGTTCATCGTCTAAGGTGGAAAACCTGCTTAAGCCAGAAAGTTTACTTGGTCAGGTATAAATATTTAGTGATATAAAATATTCAGTGGTATAAATATTTAGTGGTATAAAATATTCAATTGTATAAAATATTCAGTGGTCTAAAGTATTTAGTGAAATAAAATATTCAGCGGTATAAAGTATTTAGTGGTATAAAATATTCAGTGGTATAAAATATTTAGCAGTATAAAATATCCAGTGGTATAAAATTTCAGTAGTTGTTTTGTACTGTATGTGTAAGATCCAAACTTAGGTTGTATTTCAACGTAATGCTCTTTAACTTCATTGATTTTGCTATCTTATAAACCTACAATCTTGGCCAAAATGTTTACATGTTTTGTAACAAATATGAACATTATCTGTAAGATAGCATAAAAAATTTAGTGCTTTAAAACTAAGAAATACATGTTCTATTAAAAATCTACACATGTAACTTATATAATTAAATATGTTATATCGAGATCATAAAAGGTTTATTATACATCAGTAGAAAAATATGTAATTCAGCCTTTTACGTATCACAACAAAACCTTATAATGACAAAATATAACCTCAACTTATTTTAAATAGCGTCTGTAATCTTATATCAGCTTACATATAATATTCACTATTAGGTTGATCCTCGACGTATTCTAATAACCTCCACACGGTGATGAGTCAATGAAGTTGTTGATTTACCGTGATTTAATCCTACCTTATCACTACAAAGCGCTGTAACTAAGCTACAGAAGATGGTTTAGGGTTATAGTTAGGAATTTTCCAACTCAGTTTTCCCCAACACTTCTCAATATTCACGCAGTGGTATCATTATCACAGAATATAAATTTAGTTTTAAACTTTTCTTTTACGTCTAACATAAATATCGTCTGCATGTGATGCTTGTAGAAGAAGTAACGACGTTTTCTTGGAAGATATGAAGAACAGTTTTCTCATCAAGATGAATAGCTGCCCAAACATGTACTACACCAATCTTTACGTGTTTTAAGTGCGAAACAAAGATTTCTTTCATATGTTCTTAAGGTAAATGACGAACATAAAACCTACTATAAGCTTTAACAGGTCAGAAATAAGGCTTAACTGAAAATATGGCATATCGTGCGTCCTAACTGTAACTTGGCATGTTGTCTCACCCAGGAAACACCTGACGGCAGTGAATTCTCATTAATATTGGTTTGCAGATAGTCCCCTTTTTGTAAAAATAGCTGTGCGGTGAATTCAGATTATTTTTAATTTACAGATAGTCCCCTTCTTGTAAAAATATTCCTGCGGTTAATTCTGATTAATATTGGTTTGCAGATAGTCCCCTTCTCGTAAAAATAGCACTGCGGTAAATCCTGATTAATATTGGTTTGCAGAAAGTCCCCTTCTTGTAAAAATAGCCGTGAGGTGAATTGTGATTAATATTGAATTGCAGATAGTACTCTTCTTCTAAAAGTAACCCTGCGGTGAATTCAGATTAATATTGGTTTGCAGATAGTCCCCTTTTTTTAAAAATAGCCGTGCGGTGAATTCAGATTATTATTAATTTACAGATAGTCCCCTTCTTGTAAAAATAGTCCTGCGGTTAATTCTGATTAATATTGGTTTGCAGATAGTCCCCTTCTCGTAAAAATAGATTTGCGGTAAATTCTGATTAATATTGGTTTGCAGAAAGTCCCCTTCTTGTAAAAATAGCCGTGCGGTGAATTGTGATTAATATTGAATTGCAGATAGTACTCTTCTTCTAAAAGTAACCCTGCGGTGAATTCAGATTAATATTGGTTTGCAGATAGTCCCCTTTTTTAAAAAATAGCTGTGCGGTGAATTCTGATTGATATTGGTTTGCAGATATTCCCCTTCTTTTAAACATAGCCCATCGGTGAATTCTGATTAATATTGGTTTGCAGATAGTCCCCTTCTTGTAAAAATATCACTGCTGTGAATTCTTATTGATATTAGATAGCAGATATACCCCTTTTTGTAAAAATAGCAATGCGGTAAATTCTGATTATTATTAATTTACAGATAGTCCCCTTCTTGTAAAAGTAGCGCTGCGGAGAATTCTGATTGATATTGGTTTGCAGATATTACCCTTCTTTTAAACATAGCTACGCGGTTACTTTGATTAATATTGGTTTGCAGATATACCCCTTCTTGTAAAAATAGCCCTGCAGTGAATTCTGATTGATATTGGTTTGCAAATAGTCCCCTTCTTGTAAAAATAGACCTGCAGTGAATTCAGATTATTATTAATTTACAGATAGTCCCCTTCTTGTAAAAATAGCACTGCGGTAAATTCTGATTAATATTTGTTTGCAGAAAGTCTCCTTCTTGTAAAAATAGCCGTGCGGTGAATTGTGATTAATATTGGGTTGCAGATAGTACTCTTCTTTTAAGAATAGTCCTGCGGTGAATCCAGATTAATATTGGTTTGCAGATAGTCCCCTTTTTGTAAAAAAACCCTGCGGTGAATTCTGTCTAATATTGGTTTGCAGTGGATTCCTTCTTGTAAAAATAGCCCATCGGTGAATTCTGATTAATATTGGTTTGCAGATAGTCTCCTTTTTGTAAAAGTAGCCCTGCAGTGAGCTCAGATTATTATAATTTACAGATAGTCCCCTTCTTGTAAAAATACTCCTGCGGTTAATTCTGATTAATATTGGTTTGCAGATAGTCCTTTTCTCGTAAAAATAGCACTGCGGTAAATTCTGATTAATATTTGTTTGCAGAAAGTCTCCTTCTTGTAAAAATAGCAGTGCGGTGAATTGTGATTAATATTGGGTTGCAGATAGTACTCTTCTTTTAAGAAAAGCCCTGCGGTGAATTCAGATTAATATTGGTTTGCAGATAGTCCACTTTTTGTAAAAAAAACCCTGCGGTTAATTCTGACTAATATTGGTTTGCAGTGGATTCCTTCTTGTAAAAATAGCCCATCGGTGAATTCTGATTAATATTAATTGCAGATAGACCCCATCTTGTAAAAATAGCCCTCCGGTGAATTCTGATTGATATTGGTTTGCAGATAGTCTCCTTTTTGTAAAAATAGCCCTGCTGTGAATTCTGATTGATATTGGTTTGCAGATATTCCACTTCTTGTAAAAATACCCCTGCGTTGAATTTTGATTGATATTGGTTTGCAGATAGTCCCCTTCTTGTAAAAAATAGCACTGCAGTGAATTCTGATTAATACTGCTTTGCAGATAGTCCCCTTCTTGTTTGCAGATAGTCCCCTTCTTGTAAAAATAGCCTTGCGGTGAATTCACATTAATATTGGTTTGCAAATAGCCCTTTTTTGTAAAAATCGCCCAGCGGTGAATTCTGACTGATATTGGTTTACAGATATTCCCCTTCTTTTAAACATAGCCCTGCGGTGAATTCAGATTATTATTAATTTACAGATAGTCCCCATCTTGTAAAAATAGTCCTGCGGTTAATTCTGATTAATATTGGTTTGCAGATAGTCCCCTTCTCGTAAAAAAAGCACTGCGGTAAATTCTGATTAATATTGGTTTGCAGATAGGCCCTTTTTGTAAAAAAAACCCTGCGGTGAATTCTGACTAATATTGGTTTGCAGTGGTTTCCTTCTTGTAAAAATAGCCCATCGGTGAATTCGGATTAATATTGGTTTGCAGATAGTCCCCTTCTTGTAAAAATAGCCCTGCTGTGAATTCTGATTGATATTGGTTTGCAGATAGTCTCCTTTTTGTAAAAGTAGCCCTGCAGTGAATTCAGATTATTATAATTTATAGATAGTCTCCTTCTTGTAAAAATAGTGCTGAAATTAATTCTGATTAATACTCGGTTGCAGATAGTACTCTTCTTTTAAAAATAGCCCTGCGGTGAATTCAAATTGATATTGGTTTGCAGATAGTCTCCTTTTTGTAAAAGTAGCCCTGCAGTGAATTCAGATTAATATAATTTATAGATAGTCTCTTTCTTGTAAAAATAGCCCTGCGGTTAATTCTGATTAATACTGGGTTGCAGATAGTACTCTTCTTTTAAAAATAGCCCTGCGGTGAATTCAGATTAATATTGGTTGCAGATAGTCCCCTTCGAGTAAAAATAGCCCTTCGGTGAATTCTGTTTGATATTGGTTTGCAGATAGTCCCTATTTTGTAAAAATATCACTGCGGTAATTTCGTATTGATAATTTATTGCAGATATAACCCTTTTTGTAAAAATAGCCCTGCGGTGAATTCTGATTAATATTGGTTTGCAAATAGCCCCTTCTTGTAAAAATAGTCCTGCGGTTAATTCTGATTAATATTGGGTTGCAGATAGTCCTTTTCTAGTTAAAATAGCACTGCGATAAATTCTGATTAATATTGGTTTGCAGAAAGTCCTCTTCTTGTAAAAATAGCCGTGCGGTGAATTGTGATTAATATTGGGTTGCAGATAGTACTCATATTTTAAGAATAGCCCTGTGGTGAATTCAGATTAGTATTGGTTTGCAGATAGTCCACTTTTTGTATAAAAAAACCCTGAGGTTAATTCTGACTAATATTGGTTTGCAGTGGATTCCTCCTTGTTTAATTATAGCACATCGGTGAATTCTAATTGATATTTGTTTCCAGATAATCCCCTTTTTGTAAAAATAGCCCTACGGTAAATTCTGATTATTATTGATTTGCAGACAGATCCTTTTCTTGAAAAAGTAGCGCTGCAATTAATTCTGATTAATACTGCTTTACAGATAGTCCCCTTCTTGTAAAAATAGCCCTGCGGTGAATTCACATTAATATTGGTTTGCAGATAGCCCTTTCTTGTAAAAATCGCCCAGCGGTGAATTCTGACTGATATTGGTTTACAGATAGGCCCCTTTTTTTGAAAATAGCCGTGCGTTGAATTCTGATTGATATTGGTTTGCAGATATTCCCCTTTTTTTAAACAAAGCTCTGCGGTTAATTTGATTAATATCGGTTTGCAGAGAGTCCTCTTCTTTTAAAAATAAACCTGCGGTGAATTCTGATTATTATTGGTGTGCAGATAGTTCCTTTTCTTGTAAAAATAGCCCTGAGGTGAATTTCATTAATATTGGTTTGCAGATAGTCCCTTTCTTTTAAACATATCCCTGCGGTTAATTTGATTAATATTGGTTTGCAGAGAGTCCGCTTCTTTTAAACATAGCCTTGCGGTTTATTTGATTAATATTGGTTTGCAGAGAGTCCGCTTCTTGTAAAAATATCACTGCTGTGAATTCTTATCGATATTTGATTGCAGATATACCCCTTTTTGTAAAAATAGCCCTTCGGTGAATTCTGATTCTAAAATTAATTTACAGATAGTCCCCTTCTTGTAAAAGTATCGCTGCGGTGAATTCTGACTAATAGTGGTTTGCAGTGGTCCCCTTTTTTTAAAAATAGCCTTGCGGTGAATTCTGATTGATATTGGTTTGCAGATATTCCCCTTCTTTTAAACATAGCCCTGCGGTTACTTTGATTGATATTGGTTTGCAAATAGTCCCCTTTTTGTAAAAATAGCCCTGCAGTGAATTCAGATTATTATTAACTTACAGATATTCCCCTTCTTGTAAAAATAGTCCTGCGGTTAATTCTGATTAATATTGGTTTTCAGATAGTCCCCTTCTCGTAAAAATATCACTGTGGTAAATTCTGATTAATATTGGTATGCAGATAGTCCCCTTTTTGTAAAAAAAACCCTGCGGTGAATTCTGACTAATATTGGTTTGCAGTGGATTCCTTCTTGTAAAATTAGCCCATCGGTGAATTCGGATGAATATTGGTATGCAGATAGTCCCCTTTTTGTAAAAAAAACCCTGCGGTGAATTCAGATTAATATTGGTTTGCAGATAGTCCCCTTCTTGTAAAAATAGCCCTTCGGTGAATTCGGTTTGATATTGGTTTGCAGATAGTCCCTATTTTGTAAAAATATCACTGCGTTAATTTCGTATTGATATTTGATTGCAGATATACCCCTTTTTGTAAAAATAGCCCGGCGGTGAATTCTGATTATTATTGGTTTGCAGATAGTTCCTTTTGTTGTAAAAGTAGAGCTGCGGTGAATTTTGATTAATACTCCTTTGCAGATAGTCCCCTTCTTGTAAAAATAACCCTGTGGTGAATTCAGAATAATATTTGTTTGCAGATAGCCCCTTTTTGTAAAAAAAACCCTGCGGTGAATTCTGATTAATATTGGTTTGCAGATAGCCCCTTCTTGTAAAAATAGCCCAGCGGTGAATTCTGACTGATATTGGTTTGCAGATATTCCCCTTCTTTAAAACATAGCCATGCGGTTAATTTGATTAATATTGGTTTGCAGAGAGTCCCCTTCTTGTAAAAATATCACTGCGGTGAATTCTTATTGATATTTGATAGCAGATATACCCCTTCTTGTAAAAATAGCCCTGCGGTGAATTCTGATTGATATTGCTTTGCAAATAGTTCCCTTCTTGTAAAAATAGCCCTGAAGTTAATTCAGATTATTATTAATTTACAGATAGTCCCCTTCTTGTAAAAATAGTCCTGCGGTTAATTCTGATTAATATTGGTTTGCAGATAGTCCTTTTCTCGTTGAAATAGCACTGCGGTAAATTCTGATTATAATTGGTTTGCAGATAGTCCCCTTTTTGTATAAAAACCCTGCGGTTAATTCTGACTAATATTGGTTTGCAGTGGATCCCTTCTTGTAAAAATAGCACATTGGTGAATTCTGATTAATATTGGTTTGCAGATAGTCCCCTTCTTGTAAAAATAGCCCTTCGGTGAATTCTGATTGATATTGGTTTGCTGATATTCCCCTTCTTGTAAAAATACCCTTGCGTTGAATTTTGATTGATATTGGTTTGCAGATAGTCCCCTTGTAAAAATAGCACTGCGGTTAATAATGATTAATATTTGTTTGCAGAAAGTCCCTTCTTGTAAAAATAGCCCTGCGGTGAATTCTGATTATTATTAATTTACAGATAGTCCCCTTCTTGTAAAAAAAGTCCTGCGGTTAATTCTGACTGATATTGGTTTGCAGAGAGTCCCCTTTTTGTAAAACTAGCCCAGCGGTGAATTCTGATTGATATTTGTTTCCAGATAATCCCCTTCCTGTAAAAATAGCCCTACGGTAAATTCAGATTATTATTAATTTGCAGGCAGTTCCTTTTCTTGGAAAAGTAGCGCTGAAGTGAATTCTGTTTAATACTGCTTTTCAGATAGTCCCCTTCTTGTAAAAATAGCCATGCGGTGAATTCACATTAATATTGGTTTGCAGATAGCCCTTTCTTGTAAAAATCGCCCAGCATTGAAATCTGACTGATATTGGTTTACAGATAGGCCCCTTTTTTTGAAAATAGCCGTACGTTGAATTCTGATTGATATTGATTTGCAGATATTCCCCTTTTTTTAAACAAAGCCCTGCGGTTAATTTGATTAATATCGGTTTGCAGAGAGTCCTCTTCGTGTAAAAATAAACCTGCGGTGAATTTTGATTATTATTGGTGTGCAGATAGTTCCTTTTCTTGTAAAAATAGACCTGAGGTGAATTTCATTAATATTGGTTTGCAGAGATTCCGCTTCTTTTAAACATAGCCCAGCGGTTTATTTGATTAATATTGGTTTGCAGAGAGTCCGCTTCTTGTAAAAATATCACTGCTGTGAATTCTTATTGATATTTGATTGCAGATATACCCCTTTTTGTAAAAATAGCCCTTAGGTGAATTCTGATTATATAATTAATTTACAGATAGTCCCCTTCTTGTAAAAGTAGCGCTGCGGTGAATTCTGACTAATATTGGTTTGCAGTGGTCCTCTTTTTTTAAAAATAGCCTTGCGGTGAATTCTGATTGATATTGGTTTGCAGATATTCCTCTTCTTTTAAACATAGCCCCGCGGCTACTTTGATTAAAATTGGTTTGCAGATATACCCCTTCTTGTAACAATAGCCCTGCGGTGAATTCTGATTGATATTGGTTTGCAAATAGTCCCCTTTTTGTAAAAATAGCCCTGCAGTGAATTCAGATTATTATAAATTTCCAGATATTCCCCTTCCTGTAACAATAGCCCTTAGGTGAATTCTGATTAATATTGGTTTGCAGATAGTCCCCTTCTCGTAAAAATAGCACTTCGGTAAATTCTGATTAATATTGTTATGCAGATAGTACTCTTCTTTTAAGAATAGCCCTGCGGTGAATCCAGATTAATATTGGTTTGCAGATAGTCCCCTTTTTGTAAAAAAAACCCTGCGGTGAATTCTGACTAATATTGGTTTGCAGTGGATTCCTTTTTTGTAAAAATAGCCCATCGGTGAATTCGGATTAATATTGGTTTGCAGATAGTCACCTTCTTGTAAAAATAACCCTGCGGTGAATTCTGGATCATATTGGTTTGCAGTGGTCCCCTTTTTTTAAAAATAGCCTTGCGGTGAATTCTGATTGATATTGGTTTGCAGATATTTCTCTTCTTTTAAACATAGCCCCGCGGCTACTTTGATTAAAATTGGTTTGCAGATATATCCCTTCTTGTAACAATAGCCCTGCGGTTAATTCTGATTGATATTGGTTTGCAAATAGTCCCCTTTTTGTAAAAATAGCCCTGCAGTGAATTCAGATTATTATAAATTTACAGATATTCCCCTTCTTGTAAAAATAGTCCTGCGG
This sequence comes from Tachypleus tridentatus, assembly GCF_004210375.1. Lineage (NCBI taxonomy): Eukaryota > Metazoa > Arthropoda > Merostomata > Xiphosura > Limulidae > Tachypleus > Tachypleus tridentatus. Next base: position 120,952,382 of record NC_134828.1, on the reverse strand, counting down.
TTAATTCTGATTAATATTGGTTTGCAGATAGTCCCCTTCTCGTAAAAATAGCACTTCGGTAAATTCTGATTAATATTGGTATGCAGATAGTACTCTTCTTTTAAGAAAAGCCCTGCGGTGAATCCAGATTAATATTGGTTTGCAGATAGTCCCTTTTTTGTAAAAAAAACCTGCGGTGAATTCTGACTAATATTGGTTTGCAGTGGATTTTTTCTTGTAAAAATAGTCCATCGGTGAATTCGGATTAATATTTGTTTGCAGATAGTCACCTTCTTGTAAAAATAACCCTGCGGTGAATTCTGATTGATATTGGTTTGCAGATAGTCTCCTTTTTGTAAAAGTAGTCCTGCGGTGAATTCAGATTAATATAATTTATAGATAGTCTCATTTTTGTAAAAATAGTGCTGCGGTTAATTCTGATTAACACTGTGTTTCAGATAGTACTCTTCTTTTAAAAATAGCCCTTCGGTGAATTCTGTTTGATATAGGTTTGCAGATAGTCCATATTTTGTAAAAATATCACTGCGTTAATTTCGTATTGATATTTGATTGCAGATATACCCCTTTTTGTAAAAATAGCCTGGCGGTGAATTCTGATTATTATTGGTTTGCAGATAGTTCCTTTTGTTGTAAAAGTAGAGCTGCGGTGAATTTTGTTTAATACTGCTTTGCAGATAGTCCCCTTCTTGTAAAAATAGCCCTGTGGTGAATTCAGAATAATATAGGTTTGCAGATAGCCCCTTCTTGTAAAAATAGCCCAGCCATGAATTCTGACTAATATTGGTTTGCAGTGGATTCCTTTTTTGTAAAAATAGCCCATCGGTGAATTCGGATTAATATTGGTTTGCAGATAGTCACCTTCTTGTAAAAATAACCCTGCGGTGAATTCTGGATCATATTGGTTTGCAGTGGTCCCCTTTTTTTAAAAATAGCCTTGCGGTGAATTCTGATTGATATTGGTTTGCAGATATTCCTCTTCTTTTAAACATAGCCCCGCGGCTACTTTGATTAAAATTGGTTTGCAGATATACCCCTTCTTGTAACAATAGCCCTGCTGTTAATTCTGATTGATATTGGTTTGCAAATAGTCCCCTTTTTGTAAAAATAGCCCTGCAGTGAATTCAGATTATTATAAATTTACAGATATTCCCCTTCTTGTAAAAATAGTCCTGCGGTTAATTCTGATTAATATTGGTTTGCAGATAGTCCCCTTCTCGTAAAAATAGCACTTCGGTAAATTCTGATTAATATTGGTATGCAGATAGTACTCTTCTTTTAAGAATAGCCCTGCGGTGAATCCAGATTAATATTGGTTTGCAGATAGTCCCTTTTTTGTAAAAAAAACCCTGCGGTGAATTCTGACTAATATTGGTTTGCAGTGGATTTTTTCTTGTAAAAATAGCCCATCGGTGAATTCGGATTAATATTTGTTTGCAGATAGTCACCTTCTTGTAAAAATAACCCTGCGGTGAATTCTGATTGATATTGGTTTGCAGATAGTCTCCTTTTTGTAAAAGTAGTCCTGCAGTGAATTCAGATTAATATAATTTATAGATAGTCTCTTTCTTATAAAAATAGTGCTGCGGTTAATTCTGATTAACACTGTGTTTCAGATAGTACTCTTCTTTTAAAAATAGCCCTTCGGTGAATTCTGTTTGATATTGGTTTGCAGATAGTCCCTATTTTGTAAAAATATCACTGCGTTAATTTCGTATTGATATTTGATTGCAGATATACCCCTTTTTGTAAAATAGCCTGCGGTGAATTCTGATTATTATTGGTCTTGCAGATAGTTCCTTTTGTTGTAAAAGTAGAGCTGCGGTGAATTTTGTTTAATACTGCTTTGCAGATAGACCCTTTTTGTAAAAATAGCCCTGTGGTGAATTCAGAATAATATACGTTTGCAGATAGCCCCTTCTTGTAAAAATAGCCCAGCCATGAATTCTGACTGATATTGGTTTGCAGATATTCCCCTTCTTTAAAACATAGCCCTGCGGTTAATTTGATTAATATTGGTTTGCAGACAGTCCCTTTCTTGTAAAAATATCACTGCGGTGAATTCTTATTGATATTTGATTGCAGATATACCCCTTCTTGTAAAAATAGCCCTGCGGTGAATTCTGATTGATATTGCTTTGCAAATAGTTCCCTTCTTGTAAAAATAGCTTTGTAGTTAATTCAGATTATTATTAATTTACAGATTGTCCCCTTCTTGTAAAAAAAGTCCTGCGGTTAATTCTGACTGATATTGGTTTGCAGAGAGTCCCCTTTTTGTAAAACTAGCCCAGCGGTGAATTCTGATTGATATTTGTTTCCAGATAATCCCCTTCCTGTAAAAATAGCCCTACGGTAAATTCAGATTATTATTAATTTGCAGGCAGTTCCTTTTCTTGGAAAAGTAGCGCTGAAGTGAATTCTGTTTAATACTGCTTTTCAGATAGTCCCCTTCTTGTAAAAATAGCCATGCGGTGAATTCACATTAATATTGGTTTGCAGATAGCCCTTTCTTGTAAAAATCGCCCAGCATTGAAATCTGACTGATATTGGTTTACAGATAGGCCCCTTTTTTTGAAAATAGCCGTACGTTGAATTCTGATTGATATTGATTTGCAGATATTCCCCTTTTTTTAAACAAAGCCCTGCGGTTAATTTGATTAATATCGGTTTGCAGAGAGTCCTCTTCGTGTAAAAATAAACCTGCGGTGAATTTTGATTATTATTGGTGTGCAGATAGTTCCTTTTCTTGTAAAAATAGACCTGAGGTGAATTTCATTAATATTGGTTTGCAGAGATTCCGCTTCTTTTAAACATAGCCCAGCGGTTTATTTGATTAATATTGGTTTGCAGAGAGACCGCTTCTTGTAAAAATATCACTGCTGTGAATTCTTATTGATATTTGATTGCAGATATACCCCTTTTTGTAAAAATAGCCCTTAGGTGAATTCTGATTATATAATTAATTTACAGATAGTCCCCTTCTTGTAAAAGTAGCGCTGCGGTGAATTCTGACTAATATTGGTTTGCAGTGGTCCTCTTTTTTTAAAAATAGCCTTGCGGTGAATTCTGATTGATATTGGTTTGCAGATATTCCTCTTCTTTTAAACATAGCCCCGCGGCTACTTTGATTAAAATTGGTTTGCAGATATACCCCTTCTTGTAACAATAGCCCTGCGGTGAATTCTGATTGATATTGGTTTGCAAATAGTCCCCTTTTTGTAAAAATAGCCCTGCAGTGAATTCAGATTATTATAAATTTCCAGATATTCCCCTTCTTGTAACAATAGCCCTTAGGTGAATTCTGATTAATATTGGTTTGCAGATAGTCCCCTTCTCGTAAAAATAGCACTTCGGTAAATTCTGATTAATATTGTTATGCAGATAGTACTCTTCTTTTAAGAGTAGCCCTGCGGTGAATCCAGATTAATATTGGTTTGCAGATAGTCCCCTTTTTGTAAAAAAAACCCTGCGGTGAATTCTGACTAATATTGGTTTGCAGTGGATTCCTTTTTTGTAAAAATAGCCCATCGGTGAATTCGGATTAATATTGGTTTGCAGATAGTCACCTTCTTGTAAAAATAACCCTGCGGTGAATTCTGATCATATTGGTTTGCAGTGGTCCCCTTTTTTTAAAATAGCCTTGCGGTGAATTCTGATTGATATTGGTTTGCAGATATTTCTCTTCTTTTAAACATAGCCCCGCGGCTACTTTGATTAAAATTGGTTTGCAGATATATCCCTTCTTGTAACAATAGCCCTGCGGTTAATTCTGATTGATATTGGTTTGCAAATAGTCCCCTTTTTGTAAAAATAGCCCTGCAGTGAATTCAGATTATTATAAATTTACAGATATTCCCTTCTTGTAAAAATAGTCCTGCGGTTAATTCTGATTAATATTGGTTTGCAGATAGTCCCCTTCTCGTAAAAATAGCACTTCGGTAAATTCTGATTAATATTGGTATGCAGATAGTACTCTTCTTTTAAGAAAAGCCCTGCGGTGAATCCAGATTAATATTGGTTTGCAGATAGTCCCTTTTTTTGTAAAAAAAACCTGCGGTGAATTCTGACTAATATTGGTTTGCAGTGGATTTTTTCTTGTAAAAATAGTCCATCGGTGAATTCGGATTAATATTTGTTTGCAGATAGTCACCTTCTTGTAAAAATAACCCTGCGGTGAATTCTGGGATCATATTGGTTTGCAGTGGTCCCCTTTTTTTAAAAATAGCCTTGCGGTGAATTCTGATTGATATTGGTTTGCAGATATTCCTCTTCTTTTAAACATAGCCCCGCGGCTACTTTGATTAAAATTGGTTTGCAGATATACCCCTTCTTGTAACAATAGCCCTGCGGTTAATTCTGATTGATATTGGTTTGCAAATAGTCCCCTTTTTGTAAAAATAGCCCTGCAGTGAATTCAGATTATTATAAATTTACAGATATTCCCCTTCTTGTAAAAATAGTCCTGCGGTTAATTCTGATTAATATTGGTTTGCAGATAGTCCCCTTCTCGTAAAAATAGCACTTCGGTAAATTCTGATTAATATTGGTATGCAGATAGTACTCTTCTTTTAAGAATAGCCCTGCGGTGAATCCAGATTAATATTGGTTTGCAGATAGTCCCTTTTTTGTAAAAAAAACCCTGCGGTGAATTCTGACTAATATTGGTTTGCAGTGGATTTTTCTTGTAAAATAGCCCATCGGTGAATTCTGATTAATATTTGTTTGCAGATAGTCACCTTCTTGTAAAAATAACCCTGCGGTGAATTCTGATTGATATTGGTTTGCAGATAGTCTCCTTTTTGTAAAAGTAGTCCTGCAGTGAATTCAGATTAATATAATTTATAGATAGTCTCTTTCTTGTAAAAATAGTGCTGCGGTTAATTCTGATTAACACTGTGTTTCAGATAGTACTCTTCTTTTAAAAATAGCCCTTCGGTGAATTCTGTTTGATATTGGTTTGCAGATAGTCCCTATTTTGTAAAAATATCACTGCGTTAATTTCGTATTGATATTTGATTGCAGATATACCCCATTTTTGTAAAAATAGCCTGGCGGTGAATTATTATTATTATTGGTCTTGCAGATAGTTCCTTTTGTTGTAAAAGTAGAGCTGCGGTGAATTTTGTTTAATACTGCTTTGCAGATAGACCCTTTTTGTAAAAATAGCCCTGTGGTGAATTCAGAATAATATACGTTTGCAGATAGCCCCTTCTTGTAAAAATAGCCCAGCCATGAATTCTGACTGATATTGGTTTGCAGATATTCCCCTTCTTTAAAGCATAGCCCTGCGGTTAATTTGATTAATATTGGTTTGCAGACAGTCCCTTTCTTGTAAAAATATCACTGCGGTGAATTCTTATTGATATTTGATTGCAGATATACCCCTTCTTGTAAAAATAGCCCTGCGGTGAATTCTGATTGATATTGCTTTGCAAATAGTTCCCTTCTTGTGAAAATAGCTTTGCAGTTAATTCAGATTATTATTAATTTACAGATAGTCCCCTTCTTGTAAAAATAGTCCTGCGGTTAATTCTGATTAATATTGGTTTGCAGATAGTCCCCTTTTTGTATAAAAAACCCTGCGGTTAATTCTGACTAATATTAGTTTGCAGTGGATTCCTTCTTGTAAAAAATAGCACATCGGTGAATTCTGATTAATAATGGTTTGAAGATAGTCCCTATTTTGTAAAAATATCACTGCGTTAATTTCGTATTGATATTTGATTGCAGATATACCCCTTTTTGTAAAAATAGCCCGGCGGTGAATTCTGATTATTATTGGTTTGCAGATAGTTCCTTTTGTTGTAAAAGTAGAGCTGCGGTGAATTTTGATTAATACTCCTTTGCTGATAGTCCCCTTCTTGTAAAAATAACCCTGTGGTGAATTCAGAATAATATTGGTTTGCAGATAGCCCCTTTTTGTAAAAAAAAACCCTGCGGTGAATTCTGATTAATATTGGTTTGCAGATAGCCCCTTCTTGTAAAAATAGCCCAGCGGTGAATTCTGACTGATATTGGTTTGCAGATATTCCCCTTCTTTAAAACATAGCCCTGCGGTTAATTTGATTAATATTGGTTTGCAGAGAGCCCCTTCTTGTAAAATATCACTGCGGTGAATTCTTATTGATATTTGATAGCAGATATACCCCTTCTTGTAAAAATAGCCCTGCGCTAATTCTGATTGATATTGCTTTGCAAATAGTTCCCTTCTTGTAAAAATAGCCCTGCAATTAATTCAGATTATTATTAATTTACAGATAGTCCCCTTCTTGTAAAAATAGTCCTGCGGTGAATTCTGATTGATATTTGTATCCAGATAATCCCCTTCCTGTAAAAATAGCCCTACGGTAAATTCTGATTATTATTGATATGCAGACAGTTCCTTTTCTTGGAAAAGTAGCGCTGCAGTTAATTCTGATTAATAATTCTTTACAAATAGTCCCCTTCTTGTAAAAATAGCCCTGCGGTGAATTCACATTAATATTGGTTTTCAGATAGCCCTTTCTTGTAAATATCGCCCAGCGGTGAATTCTGACTGATATTGGTTTACAGATAGGCCCCTTTTTTTGAAAATAGCCGTGCGTTGAATTCTGATTGATATTGGTTTGCAGATATTCCCCCTTTTTTAAACAAAGTCCTGCGATTAATTTGTTTAATATCGGTTTGCAGAGAGTCCTCTTCTTGTAAAAATAAACCTGCGGTGAATTCTGATTATTATTGATGTGAAGATAGTTCTTTTTCTTGTAAAAATATCCTTGACGTGAATTTCATTAATATTGGTTTGCAGATAGTCCCTTTCTTTTAAACATATCCCTGAGGTTAATTTGATTAATATTGGTTTGCAGAGAGTCCGCTTCTTTTAAACATAGCCCTGCGGTTTATTTGATTAATATTGGTTTGCAGAGAGTCCGCTTCTTGTAAAAATATCACTGCTGTGAATTCTTATCGATATTTCATTGCAGATATACCTTTTTTTCTAAAAATAGCCCTTCGGTGAATTCTGATTATATAATTAATTTACAAATAGTCCCCTTCTTGTAAAAGTAGCGCTGCGGTGAATTCTGACTAATATTGGTTTGCAGTGGTCCCCTTTTTTTAGAAATAGCCTTGCGGTGAATTCTGATTGATATTGGTTTGCAGATATTCCCCTTCTTTTAAACATAGCCCTGCGGTTACTTTGATTGATATTGGTTTGCAAATAGTCCCCTTTTTGTAAAAATAGCCCTGCAGTGAATTCAGATTATTATTAACACAGATATTCCCCTTCTTGTAAAAATAGTCCTGCGGTTAATTCTGATTAATATTGGTTTGCAGATAGTCCCTTCTTGTAAAAAAATATCACTGCGGTGAATTCTGATTAATATTGGTTTGCAGATAGTACTCTTCTTTTAAAATAGCCCTGCGGTGAATTCAGATTAATATTGGTTTGCAGATAGTCCCCTTTTGATAAAAAAAACCCTGCGGTGAATTCTGACTAATATTGGTTTGCAGTGGATTCCTTCTTGTAAAATTAGCCCATCGGTGAATTCGGATTAATATTGGTTTGCAGATAGTCACCTTCTTGTAAAAATAGCCCTGCGGTGAATTCTGATTGATATTGGTTTGCAGATAGTCTCCTTTTTGTAAAAGTAGCCCTGCAGTGAATTCAGATTAATATAATTTATAGATAGTCTCCTTCTTGTAAAATATAGTGCTGCGGTTAATTTTGATTAATATTGGTTTCAGATAGTACTCTTCTTTTAAAAATAGCCCTGCGGTGAATTCAGATTAATATTGGTTTGCAGATAGTCCCCTTCTTGTAAAAAAAGCCCTTCGGTGAATTCGGTTTGATATTGGTTTGCAGATAGTCCCTATTTTGTAAAAATATCACTGCGTTAATTTCTATTGATATTTGATTGCAGATATACCCCTTTTTGTAAAAATAGCCTGCGGTGAATTCTGATTATTATTGGTTTGCAGATAGTTCCTTTTTTTGTTGTAAAAGTAGAGCTGCGGTGAATTTTGATTAATACCCTTTGCAGATAGTCCCCTTCTTGTAAAAATAACCCTGTGGTGAATTCAGAATAATATTGGTTTGCAGATAGCCCCTTTTTGTAAAAAAACCCTGCGGTGAATTCTGATTAATATTGGTTTGCAGATAGCCCTTCTTGTAAAATAGCCCAGCGGTGAATTCTGACTGATATTGGTTTGCAGATATTCCCCTTCTTTAAAACATAGCCATGCGGTTAATTTGATTAATATTGGTTTGCAGAGAGTCCCCTTCTTGTAAAAAATATCACTGCGGTGAATTCTTATTGATATTTGATAGCAGATATACCCTTCTTGTAAAAATAGCCTGCGGTGAATTCTGATTGATATTGGTTTGCAAATAGTTCCCTTCTTGTAAAAATAGCCCTGCAATTAATTCAGATTATTATTAATTTACAGATAGTCCCCTTCTTGTAAAAATAGTCCTGCGGTGAATTCTGATTGATATTTGTTTCCAGATAATCCCCTTGCTGTAAAAATAGCCCTACGGTAAATTCTGATTATTATTGATATGCAGACAGTTCCTTTTCTTGGAAAAGTAGCGCTGCAGTTAATTCTGATTAATAATTCGTTACAGATAGTCCTCTTCTTGTAAAAATAGCCCTGCGGTGAATTCACATTAATATTGGTTTTCAGATAGCCCTTTCATGTAAATATCGCCCAGCGGTGAATTCTGACTGATATTGGTTTACAGATAGGCCCCTTTTTTTGAAAATAGCCGTGCGTTGAATTCTCATTGATATTGGTTTGCAGATATTCCCCTTTTTTTAAACAAAGTCCTGCGATTAATTTGATTAATATCGGTTTGCAGAGAGTCCTCTTCTTGTAAAAATAAACCTGCGGTGAATTCTGATTATTATTGGTGTGCAGATAGTTTTTTTTCTTGTAAAAATAGCCCTGAGGTGAATTTCATTAATATTGGTTTGCAGATAGTCCCTTTCTTTTAAACATATCCCTGAGGTTAATTTGATTAATATTGGTTTGCAGAGAGTCCGCTTCTTTTAAACATAGCCCTGCGGTTTATTTGATTAATATTGGTTTGCAGAGAGTCCGCTTCTTGTAAAAATATCACTGCGGTGAATTCTTATTGATATTTGATTGCAGATATACCTTTTTTTAAAAATAGCCCTTCGGTGAATTCTGATTATATAATTAATTTACAAATAGTCCCCTTCTTGTAAAAGTAGCGCTGCGGTGAATTCTGACTAATATTGGTTTGCAGTGGTCCCCTTTTTTTAAAAATAGCCTTGCGTTGAATTCTGATTGATATTGGTTTGCAGATATTCCCCTTCTTTTAAACATAGCCCTGCGGTTACTTTGATTAAAATTGGTTTGCAGATATACCCCTTCTTGTAAAAATAGCCCTGCAGTGAATTCAGATTATTATTAACTTACAGATATTCCCATTCTTGTAAAAATAGTTCTGCGGTTAATTCTGATTAATATTGGTTTTCAGATAGTCCCCTTCTCGTTAAAAAATATTACTGCGGTAAATTCTGATTAATATTGGTATGCAGATAGTACTCTTCTTTTAAGAATAGCCCGGCGGTGAATTCTGATTATTATTTGTTTGCAGATAGTTCCTTTTGTTGTAAAAGTAGAAATGCGGTGAATTCTGATTAATATTGGTTTGCAGATAGTCCCTTCTTGTAAAAATAGCCCTGCGGTGAATTCAGATTAATATTGGTTTGCAGATAGCCCCTTTTGTAAAAAATAGCCCTGCGGTGAATTCTGATTGATATTGGTTTGCAGATATTCCCTTCTTTAAAAAATAGCCCTGCGGTTAATTTGATTAATATTGGTTTGCAGATAGTCCCCTTCTTGAAAAATAGCACTGCGGTGAATTCTGATTGATATTGGATTGCAGATATCCCCTTCTTGTAAAAATAGCCCTGCGGTGAATTCTGATTGATATTGGTTTGCAGATAGTTCCCTTCTTGTAAAATAGCCCTGCGGTGAATTCTGATTATTATTAATTTGCAGATAGTCCCCTTTTTGTAAAAATAGCCTGCGGTGAATTCTGATTGATATTGGTTTGCAGATAGCCCCTTTCTGTAAAAAATAGCCCTGCGGTGAATTCTGATTATTATTGGTTTGCAGATAGTTCCTTTTCTTGGAAAAATAGCCTGCAGTGAATTCTGATTAATATTGGTTTGCAGATAGTCCCCTTCTTGTAAAAAATAGCCTGCGGTGAATTCTGATTAATATTGGTTTGCAGATAGCCCTTTCTTGTAAAAAATAGCCCTGCGGTGAATTCTGATTGATATTGGTTTGCAGATAGTCCCCTTTTTTTAAAATAGCCTGCGTTGAATTCTGATTGATATTGGTTTGCAGATATTCCCCTTTTTTAAAAAAAGCCCTGCGGTGAATTTGATTAATATTGGTTTGCAGATAGTCCTCTTCTTGTAAAAATATACCTGCGGTGAATTTTGATTATTATTGGTTTGCAGATAGTTCCTTTTCTTGTAAAAATAGCCCTGCGGTGAATTTGATTAATATTGGTTTGCAGATATTCCCTTCTTTTAAAAATAGCCCTGCGGTGAATTTGATTAATATTGGTTTGCAGATAGTCCCCTTCTTGTAAAATATCACTGCGGTGAATTCTGATTGATATTGGTTTGCAGATATCCCCTTTTTGTAAAAATAGCCCTGCGGTGAATTCTGATTATATATTGGTTTGCAGATAGTCCCCTTCTTGTAAAATAGCCCTGCGGTGAATTCTGATTAATATTGGTTTGCAGATGGTCCCCTTTTTTAAAAATAGCCTTGCGGTGAATTCTGATTGATATTGGTTTGCAGATATTCCCTTCTTTTAAAAATAGCCCTGCGGTAATTTTGATTAATATTGGTTTGCAGATATACCCTTCTTGTAAAAATAGCCCTGCGGTGAATTCTGATTGATATTGGTTTGCAGATAGTCCCCTTTTGTAAAAAAAATAGGCCTGCGGTGAATTCAGATTATTATAAATTTGCAGATAGTCCCCTTCTTGTAAAAAATAGTCCTGCGGTGAATTCTGATTAATATTGGTTTGCAGATAGTCCTTTTCTTGTAAAAATAGCACTGCGGTAAATTCTGATTAATATTGGTTTGCAGATAGTCCCCTTCTTGTAAAAATAACCCTGCGGTGAATTCTGATTGATATTGGTTTGCAGATAGTCCCCTTTGTAAAATAGTCCTGCAGTGAATTCTGATTAATATTAATTTGCAGATAGTCCCTTTCTTGTAAAAATAGTGCTGCGGTTAATTCTGATTAATATTGTGTTTCAGATAGTCCTCTTCTTTTAAAAAATAGCCCTGCGGTGAATTCTGATTGATATTGGTTTGCAGATAGTCCCTATTTTGTAAAAATATCACTGCGGTAATTCGTATTGATATTTGTTTGCAGATATACCTTCTTTTTGTAAAAATAGCCTGCGGTGAATTCTGATTATTATTGGTTTGCAGATAGTTCCTTTTTGTAAAATAGAGCTGCGGTGAATTCTGATTAATATTGCTTTGCAGATAGTCCCCTTCTTGTAAAAAATAGCCCTGCGGTGAATTCTGATTAATATTGGTTTGCAGATAGCCCCTTCTTGTAAAATAGCCCAGCCATGAATTCTGATTGATATTGGTTTGCAGATATTCCCTTCTTTAAACATAGCCCTGCGGTTAATTTGATTAATATTGGTTTGCAGATAGTCCCTTTCTTGTAAAAAATATCACTGCGGTGAATTCTTATTGATATTTGATAGCAGATATACCCCTTCTTGTAAAAAATAGCCCTGCGGTGAATTCTGATTGATATTGGTTTGCAGATAGTTCCCTTCTTGTAAAAAATAGCTTTGCAGTTAATTCAGATTATTATTAATTTACAGATAGTCCTTCTTGTAAAAATAGTCCTGCGGTTGAATTCTGATTAATATTGGTTTGCAGATAGTCCCCTTTTTGTAAAAAACCCTGCGGTTAATTCTGATTAATATTGGTTTGCAGTGGATTCCTACTTGTAAAATAGCACATCGGTGAATTCTGATTAATATTGGTTTGCAGATAGTCCCTTTTTGTAAAATATCACTGCGTTAATTCTGATTGATATTTGATTTGCAGATATACCCCTTTTTTGTAAAAAATAGCCCTGCGGTGAATTCTGATTATTATTGGTTTGCAGATAGTTCCTTTTTTTTGTAAAATAGAGCTGCGGTGAATTTTGATTAATATTTTTGCAGATAGTCCCCTTCTTGTAAAAAATAGCCCTGCGGTGAATTCTGATTAATATTGGTTTGCAGATAGCCCTTTTTGTAAAAAAAACCCTGCGGTGAATTCTGATTAATATTGGTTTGCAGATAGCCTTCTTGTAAAATAGCCCTGCGGTGAATTCTGATTGATATTGGTTTGCAGATATTCCCCTTCTTTAAAACATAGCCCTGCGGTTAATTTGATTAATATTGGTTTGCAGAGCCCCTTCTTGTAAAAAATATCACTGCGGTGAATTCTGATTGATATTTGATTTGCAGATATACCCCTTCTTGTAAAAAATAGCCCCTGCAGTGAATTCTGATTGATATTGGTTTGCAGATAGTTCCCTTCTTGTAAAAATAGCCCTGCGGTGAATTCAGATTATTATTAATTTACAGATAGTCCCCTTCTTGTAAAAATAGTCCTGCGGTGAATTCTGATTGATATTTGTTTGCAGATAATCCCCTTCTTGTAAAAAATAGCCTACGGTAAATTCTGATTATTATTGATTTGCAGATAGTTCCTTTTCTTGTAAAAGAAGCAGCTGCGGTGAATTCTGATTAATATTGGTTTGCAGATAGTCCCCTTCTTGTAAAAAATAGCCCTGCGGTGAATTCACATTAATATTGGTTTGCAGATAGCCCCTTTCTTGTAAAATATCGCCTGCGGTGAATTCTGATTGATATTGGTTTGCAGATAGGCCCCTTTTTTGAAAAAATAGCCCTGCGTGTGAATTCTGATTGATATTGGTTTGCAGATATTCCCTTTAAAAAACAAAGTCCTGCGGTTAATTTGTTTAATATTGGTTTGCAGAGAGTCCCTTCTTGTAAAAAAATAAACCTGCGGTGAATTCTGATTGATATTGATTTGCAGATAGTCCTTTTCTTGTAAAAAATATCCTGAGGTGAATTTGATTAATATGGTTTGCAGATAGTCCCTTTCTGTAAAAATATCCCCTGAGGTTAATTCTGATTAATATTGGTTTGCAGATAGTCCCTTCTTTTAAAAATAGCCCTGCGGTTTATTTGATTAATATTGGTTTGCAGATAGTCCCTTTCTTGTAAAAAAATATCACTGCTGTGAATTCTTATTGATATTTCATTGCAGATATACCTTTTTTGTAAAAATAGCCCTTCGGTGAATTCTGATTATATATTGGTTTGCAGATAGTCCCTTCTTGTAAAGTAGCGCTGCGGTGAATTCTGATTAATATTGGTTTGCAGTGGTCCCCTTTTTTTAAAAATAGCCTTGCGGTGAATTCTGATTGATATTGGTTTGCAGATATTCCCCTTCTTTTAAAAAACATAGCCCTGCGGTTAATTTTGATTAAAATTGGTTTGCAGATATCCCCTTCTTGTAACAATAGCCCTGCGGTGAATTTTGATTGATATTGGTTTGCAGATAGTCCCTTTTGTTGTAAAATAGCCCTGCAGTGAATTCAGATTATTATTAATTTGCAGATATTCCCTTCTTGTAAAAAATAGTCCTGCGGTGAATTCTGATTAATATTGGTTTGCAGATAGTCCCCTCTCGTAAAAAATATCACTGCGGTAAATTCTGATTGATATTGGTATGCAGATAGTCCTCTTCTTTTAAGAATAGCCTGCGGTGAATCCAGATTAATATTGGTTTGCAGATAGTCCCCTTTTGTAAAAAAAAAAACCTGCGGTGAATTCTGATTAATATTGGTTTGCAGTGGATTCCTTCTTGTAAAATAGCCCATCGGTGAATTCTGATTAATATTGGTTTGCAGATAGTCCCCTTCTTGTAAAAAATAGCCCTGCGGTAATTCTGATTGATATTGGTTTGCAAATAGTCCCCTTCTTGTAAAATAAATAGCCGCTGTTAATTCTGATTATTATTAATTTACAGATAGTCCCCTTCTTGTAAAAAAATAGCCTGCGGTGAATTCTGATTGATATTTGTTTCAGATAATCCCCTTCCTGTAAAAATAGCCTGCGGTAAATTCTGATTATTATTGATTTGCAGATAGTTCCTTTTCTTTGAAAAGTAGCCTGCAGTGAATTCTGATTAATACTTTACAGATAGTCCCCTCTTGTAAAAAATAGCCCTGCGGTGAATTCTACATTAATATTGGTTTGCAGATAGCCCTTCTCTTGTAAATATCGCCCAGCGGTGAATTCTGATTGATATTGGTTTACAGATAGTCCCCTTTTTTTGAAAAAAGCCCTGCGTTGAATTCTGATTGATATTGGTTTGCAGATATCCCCTTTTTAAACAAAGCCCTGGTTAATTTGATTAATATCGGTTTGCAGAGAGTCCCTCTTGTAAAAAAAATAAACCTGCGGTGAATTCTGATTATTATTGGTTTGCAGATAGTTCTTTTCTTTTGTAAAAATAGCCTGCGGTGAATTTGATTAATATTGGTTTGCAGATATTCCCTTCTTTTAAAACATAGCCCTGCGGTTAATTTGATTAATATTGGTTTGCAGATAGTCCTTTTGTAAAAAATATCCCTGCGGTGAATTCTGATTGATATTTGATTGCAGAGTATACCCCTTTTGTAAAAAAATAGTCCTTGCGGTGAATTCTGATTATATATTAATTTGCAGATAGTCCCCTTCCTGTAAAAATAGCCCTGCGGTGAATTCTGATTAATATTGGTTTGCAGTAGTCCCTTTTTTGTAAAAATAGCCCTGCGGTGAATTTTGATTGATATTGGTTTGCAGATATTCCTCTTCTTTTAAACATAGCATGGCTAATTTGATTAATATTGGTTTGCAGATACCCTTCTTGTAAAAATAGCTCTGCGGTGAATTCTGATTGATATTGGTTTGCAGATAGTCCCTTTGTAAAATAGCCCTGCGGTGAATTCTTTATTATTATTTTGCAGATATTCCCCTTCTTGTAAAAATAGCCCTGAGGTGAATTCTGATTATATTGGTTTGCAGATAGTCCCCTTCTTGTAAAAAATAGCACTGCGGTGAATTCTGATTAATATTGGTTTGCAGATAGTCTCTTTTAAAAAATAGCCCTGCGGTGAATTCCAGATTAATATTGGTTTGCAGATAGTCCCCTTTGTAAAAAAAAAGCCCTGCGGTGAATTCTGATTAATATTGGTTTGCAGTGGATTCCCTTTTGTAAAAATAGCCCATCGGTGAATTCTGATTAATATTGGTTTGCAGATAGTCCCTTCTTGTAAAAAATAACCCTGTGAATTCTGATCATATTGGTTTGCAGATGGTCCCCTTTAAAAAATAGCCTGCGGTGAATTCTGATTGATATTGGTTTGCAGATATTCCTCTCTTTTAAAATAGCCATGCGGTAATTTGATTAATATTGGTTTGCAGATATCCCCTTTTGTAAAATAGCCCTGCGGTGAATTCTGATTGATATTGGTTTGCAGATAGTCCCCTTTTTGTAAAAAATAGCCCTGCAGTGAATTCAGATTATTATAAACTTACAGATAGTCCCTCTTGTAAAATAGTCCCTGGTTAATTCTGATTAATATTGGTTTGCAGATAGTCCCTTCTTGTAAAAAATAGCCCTGCGGTAAATTCTGATTAATATTGGTTTGCAGATAGTCTTCTTTCTTTTAAAAATAGCCCTGCGGTGAATTCTGATTAATATTGGTTTGCAGATAGTCCCTTTTTTTTGTAAAACTCCTGCGGTGAATTTTGATTAATATTGGTTTGCAGGTGATTTTTCTTGTAAAATAGCCCTGCGGTGAATTCTGATTAATATTGGTTTGCAGATAGTCACCTTCTTGTAAAAAAATAGCCCTGCGGTGAATTCTTGATTGATATTGATTTGCAGATAGTTCCTTTTTTAGCAATACGTAACTGA